>NC_053489.1:220546247-220846247 GCF_905171775.1 Rana temporaria
TTATATTTCAGAGTCTCCATGTTGGAGCATACAGTATATAGCAATGGGGAATTTAAAGTGAAGCTCCAATCGCTTTTGTGTTTGTTGAAAGTCAGCAGCTACAAAAACTGTACCTGCTGACTTTTAATAAACACGCACTTACCTGACCTGTCCCACAATCCAGCGATCTGCTCACCTGAGCTGTCCCTTCTCTTCCTCTTCTCTCCCTGGCACCTTAAGAATCCTTTCACACTGGGGCGTTTTTCAGGCGTTTTGGCGGTAAAAAAAGCACCTGTAAAGCGCCTGAAAGAAGCTGCAGCTGCAATCCCAATTTGAAAGCCCGAGTGCTTTCACACTGAGGCGCTGTGCTGGCAGGGCGTCCAAATAAAGTCCTGCAAGCAGATTCTTTTCAGCGCTTTAGGAGCATTGAATACACCGCTCCTAAAGTGCCCCTTCCCATTGTGGGAGCTTTTTTTAACGCCAAAGCGCCTGAAAAAACGCCCTAGTGTGAAAGGGGTTTTAGTGGCGCTTTACCAGAGTTTTTCGGGCGCTGGCAGTGTGAAAGGGCTCTGAAAGCACTCACCTGCAATCCCAGTGTGAAAGCCTGAGGCATCTTTCAGGCACTTTACAGGCTTTTTTTTAACACCAAAGCGCCTGAAAAAACACCCGAAAAAATGCCCCAGTGTGAAAGTGGTCTAAATGTGGGCACCTGGCTGTGGCGCGGTTCCCAGCTGGGGGCCCACTGCACATGCGTGAGTCCCGCTACGCCTCCTGAATGGTCCATTAGTCTTCTGGTACCTGTGTCGTGTCCCAGAAGACTGCAGGGAGGGAGGGGGAGAGAAGTTTCACTCAGATAACCTATGTGATACAAGTGGAAGTGGGAGCGAGTACCTGTCAAAACTAGGGCCCCCCCCCTCTTTTAGGAGCCTGTAAATCAGAGGGTCTCAAACTATTGGCCCTCCAGCTGTTGAAAAACTGCAAGTCACATGAGGCATTGCAAGGCTGACAGTTACAAGTATGACACCCTACAGACAGAGGCATGATGGAACTTGTAGTCTCTCAACAGCTGGAGGGCCACCAGTTTGAGACCACTGCTGTAAAGCATTGCACCAGCAGTCAGGAGATTGCTGACGCCATGCAGGTCTCCTTCACACTGTCAGCGTATCTGTCGGCCCATACATAACATACAGGTAAGCTGATACTCGCTGACAGCTGCTAAGGAGGTTGGGGTTTGTAGTTCACCCGTGGACAGAGCCCTGCACGGACACACTGTTTTCAAAAACTGACGGCTAGTACGGGAAACTTCGCCCTAGCATGAGGACGGCTGTTTTATACTTTGCCCAAGAGCTATGCTATTTGGAATGTGACTTGTAACCATTGTTTTTTTTGGACTCCTAATTTTAAGTGCATCCCTGTTTGGATTTTTGTATATGTGGCCAGTGGGACGGTCTGATTGTTTTGCACTTCATCTGAAACTGTTGTTCTACACTGGGACAGTATGTAAAAAAAAATAATAATAATGTGGGGGGGGGCGAGAATATTTCATACCTTGGACTGTCTACTTTTCAAAATAGGGTCATTGGGGGTGGGGGGTCATTTGTACTGTCCTGCCATTTTAGAGCCTCAAAAATCGAGATGGGACATCAGGACTCATCAATTTTCAAATATTTATACCATAGTTTGTGGACTCTAACAAACACTAAATAATACATTTTGAACGAAAGATTTTTTATTTTATTTTTTTTACAAAATTTTATAATAGAAACTAAGAAAAATGTGTGGTGTGTGTTTTTTTTTTTTTTTTTTTCTTCACAATTTTGGGGGTTTTTATATAGCAAAAAAAAGGGGGTAAAACCAGGGTTGCCAACTTTCTGTGACATTTTTTTTACTGAGAAAAATGACAGAACTCCTATTAGAAATTAAGGCAATCAATATTTTAAACTGCCTAAACACAATATGAAAACACTGACAATACCCATAACAAGTAATGTACCTCATGTACATTTTAAAAATGGGTGTGCTATGTAGAGAGTGCAGGGTTTAGGGGTGCAGTATGTAGAGAGTACTAACCTTGCATCCAAAAATGACACCCCCTTTTCCTCAATCGCCCCCCCACACCAGTACAGTGCTCTCCTCCCATTCCCAAATCCCCCCTCTTGTACAGTACCCACAAAACTGTGGCTGCAGAAGAGCAGCTACAGATTACCCCCAGGACTCCATAGGAGAGTGTAAAGTGCAACCTGCATGGCGGGTCGTGGGCACAGATTTCAAGCTGCTGATGCCACGAGCACTGGGTTCTTAGGGAGAAGTGGAGCGGCGGAGGACAGCTGATATGACTCCACTGAGTATCTGAGGGCTGCAGCCAGAATTGGATGAGCAGCATTGGCAAGTGCGGCCGTCTGCTTACTCCACGGCTGGCGCTTTTCCTGGTTATATAAAAAAAAAGTATGATTTGCTCTCCGCACCTAGCGCTCGCCATGCTTCCATAGAAATATAAGCTTGATTTGCACCTACTCCTGTATTGACGGAGGTGGCAGCACAGTACTCGATTTACGGACATTTTATGTTTTGTAACGGACATTTACAAACCGTTGCAAAGATCACAAATTTTTACAAACTGTCTGTAAATTTATGGACGGTTGGTAACTACTTGAGCTGGTTCAATATTCAGTGCTGCGATAGTTTAACTACTTAGTCATGCAATAGTGTACCCAAATAAATGTTATGTTCGACATATAGAAACTTTTATTTTTGCTGGTATTTATTAACCATTTGGGGTTTTTATTTTTTGCTATGTAAAGGAAATTGATGATATAAACTGTCAAGTAAATACCTAGACAAAGCACAAGCTGGTTACTGACTATTAGAACTCGAAGGCCACACAATAAGTGCCAAGGGCTGCATGTTTGACACCAGGGGTATAGCTGAATTTTGTATTTTAGGCCTCCTGTACACTGCTGCTGGTAAACTGATGGTTAGGAGCACTTGGGCATTTTTTTCAGCTGCCCCTGAACTCTTATCAGTACATGTACACAGGGTCGTTTATGGTCGTTTCTAGGCAGTGAGTTTACAAGCATTTTTTGGAACGCAAAGAAATGGGTTCAGAGGCATTTGAAATGCCAAATGCTTGTAACGGCTTGTAAACGCTGCTAAACGCGGTAACTCACATTTAGCAGCGTTTCGTTTACAGAAGTTTTTTATTTTAACACAAAAAAAAAAATGCTTCTAGAAGTAAATGCGTCTAAATGGCCATTTTTAGATGCCGGTTTCTAGCTGTCAAGTTAAATCGTTAAGGAGAGGTTAAACAATGTCCCGTGTACATGAAGCCTTCGCCAGACAATAATGCATTCTCTTTTATAATTTCTATATAAAAATAATCTTGTGCTGTGTCTTGTAACAAATAGGGTGGAGCTTTACAAAAAGGAGGACATTGTTCACGTCTGCCTAGGGCAGCTGTGGTCAAATCACGAGGTATTGGGGGACCTAATATGGTTGCTGACGCCATACTAACTTGTATATGTAATGCCTCAGAATTCTGTCATAGACTGTCCAGGAATATCGTCCAGGAGATTGTCAGAGAGTACAGGGAGTAGATAGAGAGACAGGACATGTTTTTTAAGACTACTAGAAATCCCTTCCTATTTACAAGGCCGTGATCCCTCTCTTAGTATTGACTGCTAGGGTCCAAGGCCTGCACAACAAGTATCATATCTATTCAGGCTGGACACTAGGGACCTGGCCAGCTGAAACTCTAGATGCAGCCCTAGACATTATTCAAATCTGATGTGTGGAGTTCTACTTTAGTTGTATTTATTTGTTATTGTGAGTATTCATCATTTAGCTCTTTATGGATTCTTTAACCCTTTTAATCACGAATATGCAGATAAATTTAAAGATTAGTGCCATTTTATACATACGCTGTGGTAGCTTTCTGGCCAATAAAAGAAACATAGAACAATAATGTGCAATGTAGAATTTTATAACATAATACCTGATGCAAATTATTGTCAAGCTCACCACTCGTATTCTTGGAAAACAGCCATCAGAGCTACAAGGAGCTACTGGGGGAATTAAGTACTTAAAAGGCTTATATTGTTCATGAACTTTTTCTCACGCTAGAAGAGCATTTTTTTTAACCCTTCTGTAATGTTGGGCACTAAACTTGGTTCATAAAAGCATCAGTCGGTAACTGATTTTCTCACGTCCAGGAAGGGACACAAAAGGTATTTTATCTTTGGGTTATACTGCCACCTGGGACACAGGTGACCTATCCTACTACTACCAGCATGCCTTTAGTTTCTGTGCTAGTGTTCCCGGAGGATGGACGTCTTTTGTCTAAAAAAAGAAAAATAAATATGTCCATTTGAAAATAAATAAATTAAATGTCCGTGGACCACCACCAGAATCTTCAATCCATGTGAGATAAAATAGCATCTTCCACCACCACCAAACAATGTACTCGTCAGACCAATTTGGCACCTATTACAGGTAGTCAAACCAAGCATAGATACCGATGGAGATATGCATTTTGAAGAGAGACTGGCACGATGAGCTCCAGCAATTGATCATATGTTAAAAAAGCAAGAAGGGGCTCCTCATAGTGTAGTATTTAAAGTTTTATTCCATACAAGGAATCAACATAAAAACTATTAAAACTATTTGCCCAATTCAAACCATGCAGGTCCACCGTTCCACCTGTGCTCCAACTAATGGAAGTAACATCACGTGCCCTTTGACCTGACGTGTTTTGTCAGTAACGCCTGACGTCATCAGGAGTCATGTGGTCCGATGCGTCACTTCCTTCATATGTATACACAACCAGATATTGGATATCCAATCCACTGTGTGTGTGTGTGTGTTTGTGTGTGTGTGTATAGCTGCTCCTTAAGAGGTTTACAGCACAAATGTTTTCGTTTATTGGTTCAAGGTGTGCGGCTTATAGGTATTCCTTATCCTGGGTTTGATGGTAGTTTGCTTCAAAGCAGTCCAGTTTGCCCAGTTTTACTCAAGACCTCTGCAATGCAACATTCTGTCATTCTGGGGCAAGAAAGCAAAAGATGTTTTGTTTGGCACCAAGAATCGGGTTGTCCCTGGCTTGGTGACTCAGGAATCTCATAACGCGGCAGCACCCCCTACCCTCTGAAACATCTCCTGTTTGCTTCATCAGATTAACATTGGGGGCATTCTGGTGGTCCTCATTGTGCAAACTGGGCAACGGAGATACGGTGCATCGACAGTCGCGTGTAGGCTTTAACGAAGCTCAGAAGCAAGATATGAGACGGGAGCACTCGTTCTGGTAAAACTAGCGTTTGTAATGGAGATAGCACATTCGTCACGCTGTAACAGACTGAAAAGCACGAAGACTGAAAAACACGAATCGTCTCTCGCCAAACTTTTACTAACACAAAATCGGCAAAAGCAGCCCAAAGGGTGGCACCATCCGAATGGAACTTCCCCTTTATAGTGCCGTCGTACGTGTTGTACGTCACCGCGCTTTGCTCGAGCATATTATTATTTTTTTTTTTTTTTTTTTCACGATCGGGTGTATGCAAGGCAGGCTTGAAAAAGAATCGCGTCGGTTTTTCCATGACATTAAAAACGGTCGTGTGTACGCGGCATAAGAGTTTCTCTGTAGGTCCAATCCTATCCCTCCTACAGCTGGGACTGGACCAGCATTTTACTCACGGCACTACTGGAGGTCAGGTTTCTGTCTTTCTATGTTATTTCAGGAACTGATTAAAACTTTTTGTGCAGGGAGTTTCCCATGTAGCTCCCCATGTTCATTCACCTGTGACTGTGTGGGATCTGAAATTGGGTCTCTTTATGCTTCAGAAAATGGTGGCCTTTTACCTATGAGGAAAATGTTCTTGTTTTGCATAGGGACAATGTGGATTTGAGGCTCAGGAAATCCTTTTTTTTTTCCCTCAAGAAGCTTGCATCCATCAGTCAGGTGGAGAGAGGTTGACTTCTGTGCAAATGTCTCCTAGTAAACCAGTGCCTCAAGGCAAGCATGTTAACAATCCACTCCTGGCAGGGCATATTTTTAATTTGGTAATGGTCAAGCAGAGAACAGTCCACTTTGTCCTTGCTTGTAAAGAATGCCAAAGCAATAAACGTTTTTTTACCTTCAGACATAAAGCTAATTTATGTGTATTTTACACAGATTTTCAGAACTACTTTTAGAATAGAATTCGGATTTCACAATGTTGATACCAGTTTTAGAATCACTGTTTAAGTACATATAAAGGCTCCTGTATGATCTAAAAAAACTACCAAATTCAGTTGGGCCCTTACACATGGAACAAGCTCTGTTGGAGTCCACTTTCCCGTCAGGGAATCTGTCCACTGAGCAGGTGGTGGATGGCTGGTCCATGTCCACTTCACTTATGCAGAGTGGATACAGACACAGCCTGATCTTCTCTATGGGTGGGCTGATGTAAACAGACCCCCTGTGCGATTACACCCGACTGCCATCCGATCCACCCGATGGATGAGGAACAGGTCCCCAGCAGTCTCTTTTTAGCGGAAAGGATTGTTCATTAATCACTTCAGCCCCGGAAGAATTCACCCCCTTCCTGACCAGAGCACTTTTTGCGATTCGGCACTGCGTCGCTGACAATTGCGCGAAAATCATACAAAAATACCTCTTTCAAAGCGATCGTACCATAATCTGATCGTTGGTACACAGCTTTTGAGAGCCGAACATGACCATTCATGTAAAATTTCCTGATGGGACAAGCACGAAAAATGTACTCGTACGATTTTTGTTTAATCAGTACAGTTGTCATTTGAAAATACAATACCAGATATTGTATCACTTCGGAATTTTTATTCTGTCCGAGAATTTTCCTAACTTTGGTAAACTCTTCATTTTTGATATGAGATTAGCATGCAGAAAGAAAAAACTGACGATCATTTGTCCAATTTTTATTTCATCGTGTGTACCAGGCTTTAGGATGTCTCTGCTCTGGATGGAGAAGCAATGGAGCCATCTTTTAGACAGCAGTATTGTCGGTCTGGGGATAGGGTAATGGTAAATAGGCTAGCAGATTTAAATTGACTTGACTAACAAATTTTAAAGGTGAACTATACAGTGGATTTAAAAAGTCTACACACCCCTGTTAAAATGTCAGGTTTCTGTGATGTAAAAAAAATTAGACCAAAATAAAAAATTTCGGAACTTTTTCCACCTTTGCAATATGACCTAATAAACTGTACAACTCAGTTGAACAACAAACTGAAATCTTTTAGGTGGAGGGAAGTAAAAATAAAAATTTAAATAAGGTTTCCAATTATTGACTGGTATTTGGAACTGTTCGTAATTCCCTCTACCATGACTAAGGTCCCTTTTTCCTGATGAAGAAAAACAGCCCCAAAACATGATGCCGTCACCACCATGCTTCACTGTGGGTATGGTGTTCTTTTGGTGTACAATGTTTTTGCACCAAACATATATCTTTTGGACAAAAGGTTCAACCTTGGTTTCATCAGACCATAACACGTTTTCCCACTTGCTTTTGGGAGATTTCAGATGTGTTTTTGGCAAATTTTAGCTGGGTTTGGATATTTCTCTTCATAAGAACAGGCTTAGGGTGAAGGTGACCCAGAAAACGAAAGTCACATTTTTCTCTTTCGGGTTTGTTCTTTGCAGGCCCAGGCCAGCAGATGGGACAGTGGAGCCTGGGAACAATGGCAGGGGAGGTTGCACTGAGGGGCTGGGAACACTTCGGTTGTCTCAAAGTAATTGGGCAGTGTCATGGACCTTGAGATATTAAAGTGTTTCTACTTGACATCTGTTACACAGGAGAGGGACATTCAATGCAAGGCTTTTGAAATGCTAAGTGGAACCAGCTTGTGAAATACCTTTTATTGTGTTCTGCAGGTTAAGAGCGGGTGTCGGAGCCAGTCCGTCTGGCTAGAATTGGGATTGAAGGTTAATTGAATCTATTATGTATGTTGGAAGATGTATGTGTTTACGCTAAGGGACTTTGTATTGTTCTAAAGGTCAGAAGCCTGTCAGCTGTATTGAATTAGCATTCTATTGTCTAAAGCAATGTAACCTCTCAGAGGTAGTAATTAAGTAGACCGGGTTATTGTGTACATTGATTACCCCCTGGGGCTTCTGTCTTAATACACAAGTCTTTCTATCCAAGCTATTGGACCAATCCCTGTTGACAATTTCAAGTCCTCATTTGCATGGTCAAGGAGGACTTGAGTGAAGACTGCATATACTTTACAATTGACCAATAGGAAAGCGGTTGTTGGGAGTGGGATGTTCCAAAATTCTGTATAAAAGTGTGCTGTGTACTTGAAAATAAAGAGTCCTGTTGGAACTTACATACAGCCTGCCTGGTGTTTGTTCTTAATGGGTCCGAATGGCACATAGCTGTAATTCGGATCCCGGAACCTTGGATGACTGGACCATCAGACGTTGCAATCTGCAAGCTGACTCACTGGTAGCAGAGGAGTGTCGGGAGAGCAGGACCTGGGCGAGAAAGGATCTCGTCACATTGGTTGGCAGCGGTGGGATTTGCTCTCCAGTTACTGGGACAACTCCAAACCACCACCATGAATGACCAGCTATGCAGCCTGGAGGAGAACCATGCTAAAAGACTTGCTTGAGAGCCGTGGAGGGACCGGTGGGAAGAACAAGGCCACCCTGATCATTGCGCTAGCCGAGATGGATCAGAGGGATGGTGATGCAGGACCCCGGTCAGTTGAAGACTTGTTCCAGCAGCGAGTTCAACAACGGTTGGCATTATATGGTGTTAACCCATCAGAGACGGCCATACAGAATACCATTAGAGACCTCCAGCTGCAGCAACAGAGAGCACGAGAGTGGCAACAGAGAGCACGAGAGTGGCAACAGAGAGCACGAGAGTGGCAACAGAGAGCACGAGAGTGGCAACAGAGAGCACGAGAGTGGCAACAGAGAGCACGAGAGTGGCAACAGAGAGCACGAGAGTGGCAACAGAGAGCACGAGAGTGGCAACAGAGAGCACGAGAGTGGCAACAGAGAGCACGAGAGTGGCAACAGAGAGCACGAGAGCGGCAACATAAGCTGGAAATCGCCTACAAACAGCTGCTAGACTCCGCTCAGCAGCAGGGTGGGGCTCCCTTTACCTGGGACTATGAGGAAATATCAGCTGACAGTGATGAAATCCTGGCTGATGAATCAGCAGTGGAAAATCGGGAGCTTGTCATTCCCAAAGCTGAAGTGCTGACTGCAGGGCTGAGCTCTGCTAACCTCTGCTCAGTACCTATAGCATCTTCTGGGTTTCATGGACAGGAAATGATGAACCTCTATCCCCAGGCACCAGTTGTAGAGACAGGGGATTTGATAGACTTTTCTGCTGAGGAAGAACAACCTGGGGAGCCTCCAGCAGAAGAGCTGGTATCAGGGCCAAACTTCACTGTGCTCTGCCCAGCACCAAGGGCAGTATTTGTGGAGTTACAAGGAACTTCCCCAGCTGAAGCGCTGGTCACCGGACAGAGGGATCAAGACCTCTGCCCCCCCCCCTGTGGCAGTTCCGGAGGCTCAGGGTGAGAAGATGGTGATCACTCCCCAGCCACAGATTACAGAATGTATGGACTGTTCAGAGGATGTTATGGATTATGCACCCCCAGCAGAAGTGCTGGCAACAGAGCAGAGTGCTAGCCATCTCTGCCCAGCACCGGGACCAACTGTGGAGTTCCAGGGAGCCGGGGCGGTTGGCCCCCCTCCCCAGCAACAAGCTGAGGTGGTAAAGCTTGTACTCCCAGCTGAATCACTGGCAGCAGGACAGGATGCTACTGGCTGCTGCACACAACTACAGCTTGAGCGGATATCGGTGGATGGGACTGTGGTCCCCACTCACAGCAACCCAGCGGAAGAGCTGGCAACAGAGCAGAGTGCCCCGGGCCTCTGCTCTCAACTAACAGAAGAGAGGGTTCCTGTGGTAGTGGATGGGACTCCGATCTCCACGGACACAACCCCAGAAAATGGTGCGGCACTGAGACAGGAGGATGTCGGCTTTGCTTTGCAAACACCTGGGGATTTTTACCAAGCATCAGTGGATGGGACTGCAGTCTCCACTGGTATACCCCAGGAATGGTGGCCAGTTGGCCCAGATTCCCAATGGCATGATGAACTGAGCCCAGCCAGCGTGTCTTCTCTCCAGCGGCTGAAAGGACTCCAGGGAGAAGGGCCAGTCCAGGCCTCTCCCCAGCGGCAGGCGTGTTCTCTGAGAGAGGCAGAGATTGGCTGGGTGAGTAATGCTCTGTTTGGGACAAGTTATCTGGGGTACTGGGTGGGTACCGGAATTGGGGTCTCTCCCAGTGTTAGTCTCCTGCCAAATGGGGAGATGTGTGACAGACCTAGCCGGGACAGGGGCTTTTGGAGAGGACTGAATGCAAGCCTCTTGCCGTCCGATTATGGGCCAGGACCTCAAAACAGGAAGGCAGATGGGTCATCCCAGCAGACAGTCCTGGAACTTTAAGACTACTTTTCCAACATCCTCGAGTTGACCCGTTTGGGTCCCACTGCGGCTGTTGGACTGTTTCCCAGGGGAAGTAATGTCATGGACCTTGAGATATTAAAGTGTTTCTACTTGACATCTGTTACACAGGAGAGGGACATTCAATGCAAGGCTTTTGAAATGCTAAGTGGAACCAGCGTGTGAAATACCTTTTATTGTGTTCTGCAGGTTAAGAGCGGGTGTCGGAGCCAGTCCGTCTGGCTAGAATTGGGATTGAAGGTTAATTGAATCTATTATGTATGTTGGAAGATGTATGTGTTTACGCTAAGGGACTTTGTATTGTTCTAAAGGTCAGAAGCCTGTCAGCTGTATTGAATTAGCATTCTATTGTCTAAAGCAATGTAACCTCTCAGAGGTAGTAATTAAGTAGACCGGGTTATTGTGTACATTGATTACCCCCTGGGGGTTCTGTCTCAATACACAAGTCTTTCTATCCAAGCTATTGGACCAATCCCTGTTGACAATTTTCAAGTCCTCATTTGCATGGTCAAGGAGGACTTGAGTGAAGACTGCATATACTTTACAATTGACCAATAGGAAAGCGGTTGTTGGGAGTGGGATGTTCCAAAATTCTGTATAAAAGTGTGCTGTGTACTTGAAAATAAAGAGTCCTGTTGGAACTTACATATAGCCTGCCTGGTGTTTGTTCTTAATGGGTCCGAATGGCACATAGCTGTAATTCGGATCCCGGAACCTTGGATGACTGGACCATCAGACGTTGCAATCTGCAAGCTGACTCACTGGTAGCAGAGGAGTGTCGGGAGAGCAGGACCTGGGCGAGAAAGGATCTCGTCACAGGCAGCTGTACAGCCATCTCATCACTTTCATTAGAAAGCAGGCAGTAGGCTTGTGGAGTGTACACATTCTCCTGGAGGCTGCAGCTGTAAGGCTTACGGTGGCGGCGGTGAAAGGAAGTTGAAAATAAATAGACTTGCTGGCAAGTGAAAGTAATGTGTTTTTGTTATATATATATATATATATATATATATATATATATATATATATATATATATATTTTTTTTTAAAGCCTATAAATAGAAAACTAATGCAGCCACCACATGTAAGGACTAGTTAGCTGCAATATAATGTTTTTGGGTTTAAAGTGATTGTAAGGGCATATATTTTAATTTTTTTTTTTTTTTTTTTTTTTTTTGCTAAAATAATCATTGTGTCATACCTACCTGCTCTGTGCAGGTATATGGCACCTCCGCTTCCTGTGTCCCCCACCTGTGCTCTTGGTTTCTCCTTTTTTTATATCTGCGCCATCATGGCAAGCTCCTTGCCATGGGGGCACACATGCATGCTTGATCCTGAGCCGAACTGTGTGTGTCTATAGACGTACACAACATGGCTCAGCCCCCCCCCCCCCCAGCCTCCCTACTCAGGAATTGATTGACAGCAGCAGGAGTCAATGGTTCCTACTGCTGCCTCTTGAGTCCTTTGGAAAGAGATAAAGTAAGCAGTGCTGGATCGTGATAGGACTCGGGTAAGTATTTAGGGGGGTTGGGGGGAGCTGATCATGGAAGGTTTTTTTTACCTTAATTTTCTCAGTTAAAGTAGAACTCTTTTAGACTAGGAAAGGATTAGAACTCGGGTTTTTATAGTTGTTGGTGTCCCTTACTTGAACTGAGTCAGGGCCGGATTCCCGACAAGGCCACCGAGGCCAGGCCTCGGGGCGGTAGTCGGTGCAGGGGTTGTTCCGCACGCCCCCCCCACCACCAAGACCCCGCATCTCCCCCTGCACCTCTGGCTGGCGATTGGCAGCTCTATGGTGCCTGTTTGGGGCGGCGGGATCTCCCTGGGGCTTGTAGTACTCGGTGTATACAGTGGAGAGGAGAAGGGAGGGGCCTCTGACCCGGGCAGGTATCACTTTCACTCTGCTTGTACACTGTTGCTGATGCCCGGGTCAGATGGCCCTCCCCTCTCTGCTGTATACATTCGGAGAAAAACTACTAGCCCCAGGGAGATTCCCACCCCCCCCTGCCTGTGGACACCATAGAGCTGCCGATCGCCACCTCCACCTGCCAGGTACGACCCTAATGTATTGGGAAGCTGCTCTCTGGGGACCCTGATGTAAGGGGAGGCTCTCTGGGGACCCTGATGTAAGGGGAGGCTCTCTGGGGACCCTAATGTAAGGGGAGACTCTCTGGGGACCCTGATGTAAGTGGAGGCTCTCTGGAAAGTCCCCCTATGTGATGGTGTGTGTGTGGGGGGGGGTGGCATTGAAGGACCCGGCCTTGGGGCGGCAATGGGAGTAAATCTGGACCGAGTTTTTTTTTTTTTCCCCCTTTTTGCTTCCAGTTGGGCCAGGAGCAATGGGAATTTTTACAAGTAGGGTAGGTTTAGAACTTTTAGTAAATAACCTTTCTTATTTAATATTTCTATTTTTCTTTTTTGGATTACAGACCAGCTGACATGAAGATATCTTCACGCTAATCTACAATCCTTAGCACGTGGTAAAGAAACACCTTCCAAGATGGGGAACAGCTTGCCTTCTACTGCCAGTTGGGTTCGGTTCTGCCAGAAACTGAACAGGGTGAAGACTCTGGAAGATGACTTAATGGAGACCTCGCTCAAGAGATGCCTTTCCACTCTTGATCTTACCCTTCTAGGTGTGGGTGGAATGGTGGGTTCTGGTCTTTATGTACTTACTGGCACTGTAGCCAAGGAAATAGCAGGCCCAGCTGTGGTCGTATCATTCTTCATTGCCGGAATTGCCTCTCTACTTGCGGCTCTGTGCTATGCTGAATTTGGTGCACGGGTGCCAAAAACTGGTTCCGCATACATGTTTACATACGTTTCAGTTGGTGAACTTTGGGCATTCCTGATTGGCTGGAATGTGATTTTAGAATATATGATTGGTGGTGCAGCTGTAGCAAGAGCTTGGAGCGGCTATCTGGACTCCATATTTGACCATAAAATAAAAAACTTTACGGAAACTCACATTGGAACCTGGAATGTGCAGTTCTTGGCTCACTACCCTGATTTTCTTGCTGCAGGAATCTTGCTCTTTGCCACAGCATTTATAACGTTTGGGGTTAGGGTGTCATCCTGGCTGAATCACATCTTCGCTGCCATTAGTATGGGAATAATCATTTTCATCCTCATATTCGGCTTCATCCTGGCAGAACCAAAGAACTGGTCAGCTGAATATGGGGGCTTTGCTCCGTTTGGGTTTTCTGGAATTATGTCTGGCACTGCCACGTGTTTTTATGCCTTTGTTGGGTTTGACGTCATTGCAGCATCAAGTGAAGAAGCAAGGAATCCTCAGAAGGCTATTCCCATTGCGACCGCTGTGTCTCTAGGGCTTGCCACAGGGGCGTACATTCTGGTGTCCACTGTCCTGACTCTCATGGTGCCTTGGAATACATTAATACCCGACTCTGCCCTTTCTGATGCTTTTTACAGAAGAGGCTATTCCTGGGCAGGATTTATCGTAGCTGCTGGATCCATTTGTGGTAAGTCTCAAATATGAAGTTCATTTTGGCTTACGACACCAGTCCTTAATATGGAAGTCCAGACTAAAACGAAAATCCCTCTATCAATAGCCACCAACATTCTAACATTAACCTATCTAGCCCTGAAAAGAAAAAAATCCGTATACATATCTTTTCTGCAGGCGATCCGACCCGATCTCCAGCAGCGGAAGCTCTGTAGAGGAAACGGCCAACAACGGCTGTGAAATAAATGGAAAGTGAGGTCACCCATGGACTTACTATGGGGCTTCGGTTGTCAGATGTGTCCTCTGCACCCGCCTACACAGCGAAGCCACGGTTGACAGCTTGGCGTGGGATCAGAGCTTCTGCCGATAGAGATCGGGTCGAATCGCCTGCAGAAAAGGTATGTATACTGATTTTTTCTTTTTTTTTCTTTACAGGGCTAGATAGGTTAGTGTTAGAATGTTGGTGGCTATAGATGCAGGGATTTTAGTTTTAGCATGGACTTCCACTTTAAGTTCCTCCAACAGGTTTTTCAGGATTTATTTCACCTTGCATAGGTCAGCATCATTAGCTGGTATTTACGACAAATATTTTAGCTAAAGGAAATTCCCAAAACATGAGAATTCCTGAAGACTGAGGTTGGGAACCACTGATTTAGCACAAGGATAAGATCTTTATTTTAGCCATGTAGTTGTAATTGTCAAATCTCATTGGCCCCCGCTTAAAATAACTGTCACGGGTTTTGAAAATAACCTTGCCCTGGTGTGTTGGCTTTCTGAATTGAGCCTTGGGTGTGAAACTATCATTAATTATAAATATCTCCACCCCCCTCTCCCCCCACACCTGCCATTAAATTTTAAACTTGATTTGGAAAATAACAGCTGGAACATGAAAGGTAAAACCTGCCACAGGACAATCCAGACAAGTCTTATTAAAACACAGTACATCAGGAATACATCAGGCTCAGCGTTGGTTCTTGATCAAATAAATTACCATTTACACAACACATAGCAACCATTTCGGCACTGGCTACATACAAAAAAGGCAACTTAAATCGGCAATCAGAGTTTGACACGCCCACTTTCACCTCATGCAATGCAAAGTACACCAATTGGAAGAATGGGACACAATTTCCCCGTGCCATTTATTAGGTTGGCTATTCTCAACCAGGAGTCCGTGGAACCTAGGGTTCCTTCCAGTGGGTGCTAGGGTTTCCTTGAGCCGTGGCTGATTGAACTTCTATCTGATGGTGCTTGCGTAGTTTTGGGTCTAACACAACTTGACAGAGCCAGCAGTATGACACCAATGGTTTCTAGTTATCTGTAAGTGTGTCCATTCTGACCACCAATGTAAGGGGCATTCTTCCCACTTACCTTCAATGAATTTGGTTTTATCTGGGGTACCCCAAAACCTGACAATTCTTTCAAGGGTTCCTCTATGGCAGGGGTTGGCAACCTATGGCCTGTGGGCCGCTCAATGTCTGGCCCATCAGTGCACGTGATAAATTCACGTGCACCCGGCGGGGGCCCAAGTGAACAGCTGCATATGTCCGCCAACTGACCGGAAACCCAAATGATGCCGGAATCGGCTTAGATCAGGTCTCAGATCTAGTATCCTGTAATCAATGTCATGATATCACTTCCAGTTTACTGAAGACTTAACGCCTCAAAGCGCCTTGCCCCCATGTTGATGAGGACAAGGACCTCTTCGAGACAACCCTAGCCAATGATTGTCGGGGTCTGCGGGCAGGGAGCTTATCGGAATCTGAAAGCCCCACTTAAACAAGTGGACCCCCAGATCCTGGCCCTCCCTCACAAAAAAAGCTGTGAAAAGTAAAAAAACAGACAGTTTTTGACAATTCCTTTATTTGTAAAATAGCTGAGCCGCCGCTGTCTCTCCCGGTGCCGGACTAAAGGCAAAGCAGATCATACTCTGCCTTTTTTTGTCAAATACTGTGCTATGCATTCAAACTCAAGACCAGAATGCAAAGGAAAAAAAAAAGGGGGGCGGGGGTATTCGGCACACTATAAGCAAAAAGTATGGATTGGCCAGAGCAGTCTATTAAGAACTAAAAGTCCAATGAGCTAGAAGCAGTGGCTGCCATTGAGCGAACAGACACTCTGTAATGGGAAAAAGAGAGGAAGTTATGTATTTTTAATAAAGGCAACAAAGTGGCAACTAGCAAAAGTAGAGCTAAAAGCGCCCATCAATATGGATGTGAGTCACTGCTGCAGTTAGCCGGATGATTGGCTTGTGTTGTTCCTCCTCAGTGGGAAACCAGGTGAATCCTCGGTGGTGCTGGTGGTATTCCTCATGGGGTGGGCCTCCAAAGCAACACAATATTTTTTGAATGAGGATCCACTTCTGAATCAGACGGATCCATTTCATTCTGGAAGCCCTAGAATTGTGCATGACTCACAATTATTTTGAGTTTTGGAGAGTTCTACCTACAGACCCATGGGGGCAAATTTTGCCCCGAGATATGCTAACCTTGCCATGGGTCTGTGGGGAAAAACTATACATCTGGACCAACAACCCTTATGGTGCACATATAATCTTCTACAGTGGGGAAAATCATTATTTGATCCCCTTGCAGATTTTGTTAGTTTGCCCACGTACAATGAAATGCCTATATTTTTATTGTAGGTGTATTTTAAATGATAGCGACAGAATATCAACTAACAATCCTGAAAAAAATACGATACATATGTAATAAATTTAGTGGCAGTTCAGTGAGTAAAATAAATATTTGATCCACAATAGAGCTGCACGATTCTGGGGAAAAATGAGAATCGCGATTCTTTTGCATAAAATGAAGATCACGATTCTCAAAAATGTATTTAAAGTTATTTTCAACACAAAACGGCGCTTATGTGCTTAACCACTTAACCCCCGGACCATATTGCTGGTCAAAGACCAGAGCACTTTTTGCGATTCGGGAACTGCGTCGCTTTAACTGACAATTGCGAGGTCGTGCGACATGGCTCCCAAACAAAATTGGCATCATTTTTTTCCCCCACAAATGGAGCTTTCTTTTGGTGGTATTTGATCACCTCTGCGGTTTTTAGTTTTTGCGCTATAAACAAAAGTAGAGCGACAATTTTGAAAAAAAATAATATTTTTTACTTTTTGCTATAATAAATATCCCCCAAAAAATATCTTTTTTTTTTTTTTTCCCAAGGCAGCACACCTCTGGGTATTGCATTACCGTGTGGTGCTCTGTAAAGCATGTTCTTCAGAGCAGCATTGGGTACCATCCAAAATGATTGGCAACGCACTGATGTACATAACATGCATTACAGTATACTTTATTTCATGTTCCTTTAAAGCAGTGTTTCCCAACCTTCCTGGTGCCGTGACCCTTTTATAAAATTTCCCAAGTTGTGTGGACCCCTAACAGTAAAATTATTTTCGTAGCGTGGGTTGTTGGCACCCAAGGCAAGACAAGTAATTTACACCCCTAACCCACGGACATTTAGCGCTCCCTTCCACTCGTACAGTATTAAAACCCCCTTATGGTACATTTTAGGACGTACCACTCTTTCACTTTGTTCTCCTTTCATTCCCTTGTTATCTCTCTATCCTAATTTCTTCTTCTTTTTTTTTTTTTTTTTTTCACCATCCCTTTCTCTAGGTGTCTTTCTTGTTCTTTCTCTCCCGTTTTCTTTGTTCCTCCCCCTTTTTCCTCTCCCTTCCACCTATTCTCTATTTTTATTTCTTCTCTTACTCCTTGGTGGGGTGGTGGGGGGCAATGGGATGAGTGGCACTGCTGGAATGGGATGAGGGGCAGTGCTGGCGGGGGGGGGGGGGGGGGGGGGGGGGGCGGTGCTGGGGGGAGTTCTGACCAGCCAACTTGGGTGCTCTTGTTCAAGGTCATCTGCAGATCTGAGAACTGTAGTGGGGACTTTTATTGGCAACTCTAATCACAGGTAGTGTTACTCACTGTGTCTCCGACTTTGTGGTGTCTCGTAGCAGTGAGACCTATGTCGAAATCAGGAGATGGGGTCTCCTCCAGCCCCTCCCACTTCACATTCCTCACCAGTCAGCTGACCTCTAGTCTCTGCCCCCCAACCATGCCGTGAACTGAATGGGCGGCTGAGTGGGCGGCCACAGGCTCCAGGGAAAGCCCTGCTGGGCTGGGAGAGCAGTGCAGGATTCAGGAACAGCCCAAGATTTGGTGACTCCTGCCAAATCGTCATTCGACCCCCGAGGGGGTCCCAACCCCAGGTTGAGAACCACTGCTTTAAAGGCTAAGTTCACTTTTAACAACATGTTGCATACTACACTTGTTTTGGGGGATAACATGTAACATGCTGCTAATCGCCAGCCACCCCCTGTGACGGTGGGTGGGGGTTCTTGCCTTTTGCAGTCTGTTACATTTAAAATTGGCACAGCTCCTCCCTCACAGCTGTGTCATTCATGGTGATCTGTGAATAAATGAATTGCAAGTTCCGTCTGCCACTGTGGAAGAGGGACTTGTAGTTCTCAATGGCTAATCAGTTCCCTTTTATAGTACATTGACACTTCCTGCAGCTCAGCAAATGTTTTCCCGTACAGAGCTGTATGAAATGTCTGCAGTAGCCTGAGATTGCACCCATGATCCACTGAACGTGGGTGCAATGCTCTGCAGGCTTCTTAGAAAAATAATATATGCACATTTATTTATTTTTTATTGCCAAAACATTTGCATGTATTTTTTTTTTTTTTTTTTTTACTCAAAGGGGAATATCCTTTTATTAAGTTGCTGCATGTCACAATGCATTTGAATGCAGCATGTTTATTTTTACCCAATGTACACAAATGCAGCAGATTGGTGTGAACTGGGCCTATTCGGTGGGAAAATTGATTTTAGCCTGTCATTTTGAATGGGCTATTGGGGTTTCAGGGCATCCTGCAGCAGAATGGATATGGTCATGGAATTTATTAGTAAGGCCGCGTACACATGGTCGGACAAAACCAATGAGAATGGACCGAGGTTCAGTTTCATCGGTCCAAACCGACCGTGTGTATAGCCCATCGGTCTGTTGTCCTTCGGTCCAAAATTTTAAAACATGCTTCAAAATTGAACCGATGGCCCGCTGCCCGATCGGTCCAAACCGATGGTTAGTACAGAAAGCATTGGTTCAAAACCCGCGCATGCTCAGAATCAAGTCGATGCATGCTTGGAAGCATTGAACTTTGTTTTATTCAACACGTCGTGTGTTTGACGTCACCGCGTTCTGACCCGATCGGTTTTTGGAACGATGGTGTGTACGCACATCAGGCCACTTCAGCGGTGAACCCATGGAAATGGCCCGTCGGACCTAAGAAGCCCACAATAATTGTCGCCAGAAGATTTCTTGCAGTGAATAAGTGAAAACCTCGCCCCTTTGATCAATATTATCTGGAAATGAAGTAAGAAAAATGTAATCAGGCTAGTGAGATGAACCAAAAAGACCAGTAGAGTACAGTAACATCACAAATTCTAAAATTAAGGGGGCAATATCCACTATCCTAATGAGGAATAAGCCATTTATTTTGGGGATTTGTGATAGAATGAGACATGTATATATCTTCTAAGGCTACGTGTACACTAGCCTACTCTGACCCGTCGCGGGAAAATGCAAAACCGCAATTTGTGTTTTCCAACGGCTGGCGGTCAAAACGTTCCTATACTAAACGTGATTCTTCCACGTTCAGGAGAGAGAGGTTTACCCACACCTATGTGTGTTTTTGTTAGTGATTTGTTTTTTTATCTAAAAAGTACAGACTTTTTTCCTTTAGTAAATTGACCCCATATGCTTTATAGAGTTGATTTTAGGAGCTTTGGCAAAAAAATGGCAAACACATGAAGTACATCAAGGGTGCCCAACCTTTTGAAGAGTGAGGGCCACTTAAGCGACTTGGCAACTGGTTGTGGGCCACAATGAGCGGCGCGGGCGGATGACAGGTTTTTGTCCACTCTGCATATGCAAAGCAGACATTGAACACAGCCCACCCTACTCAATGGGTCCTCCGATCAGACGGATCTGTTTTTTTTTTTTTTTTTTGTTTAACAGATTGGATTGGAGGTAGGCGGGTGTAAGTGGACACAAGTCAGTTTACATCTGCCACTCCTTAGAGATGAATGGAGGGTCCGATTTAAGTTGGGCCGATCGTGTGAATGGGGCCTAAGGCTGCTTTCAAACTGATGCACTGCGGTTTACCCACACCACAAGTGCAGCACAGTGCACCTTTGGCTTTCCTGTGGGTTAGCTGCACTTTGCCATAGACTTCTATTACACCCTGTAGGTGTGGCGCACTTTCTGAAAACGCACCAAACTCACAGGTAATCAGTTTGAAAGCTGCCCAGTAATAACTGTAGAACAGATATGCCCATATATACATTTGGTGGTTTTATTAATAAACTTGCCTTTAACAACAGTCTTCCATTCAGGTATTACCAGCTGTTGCTTTCCCAGGCAGAGTGCATTCGGAATCACTCTGCCTGTGGCAGGAGTCGGCGCTATACAGGAAGCATCAGCTTGTATGGCTCTGCTCCCTTCCCAGCCACTTGCCTTTTCTACTGCCAGCCTCTATTCACAACACTGATGCTCTGTGATGGCGGGTTGGCAACCTGCTATCTGGGGTTGCCAACCTGCCATCCCACAGCAGTAGGGTCGCGGGCCACATGTGGCCCCCAGTCCACTGGTCTGGTACCCCTGAAGTAAACCTAACATTTAGGACACACCGATTAGGATGATCTCAAATGTCAGGGTGATAATACTAAATTAAACTAAATAAACACTCTAGCATGGAATATACCAATCAATTATTCTTAGGTGAGAGATAGCAAAATATAGGCAATAACCAACAAATTACTGTCCGTGAAAAAATGCAAATGTTGAAGAAAAAAAAAAAATAGTGAGAAAAAATGTGAATAAATGTGAAGAATTTTCTGTCGCTTGATTCACACAATAGGAAAAACACAGTTCATAGGGGATTTTCTTCACAAGATACTTCATGCAATAAATCCTGGTGATAAATGCAGCCTCCACCATATATTTCACCCGATGTGCTCTTAATAGGGAATCCGCTTACCAGATTTTATGGACCTCTTTAATGAAAAAGAAGGTCTGTAGGGCAGAACAGGTTACAGTGCCTGTTGCACTATGCACCAAACGCTGACACGATGTAAATACTTGTGATGTCCCAGAATTGCATCCACAAAAACAAGAAAAAGTATATAGAATAATACCGCTTTATTAAAAACCAACAATTTAAAACAGGCTGAATGGCCCCTTACTTGTAGGAGTGCCTACCCGGAACCAAGACTGCAGGAGTATCGTGTAGGCTCAATCGCGATCACACAGCGAGCCGTGTAGCTGGATGTGCGACTGGATGTCCAATTCGTGACTGCAGGACTTACAAGCGGGATCAGCTGGGGAGCAAGATGTCAGACCAGCGCCGACATATGTTTCGTGGAATCCACGTCATCAGGGGGGCGCTCCCCCTGATGACGTGGAGGAGAGACAATCTTAAGAGGGAGGAGAGAAAATCTTAAAGCGGAGGTTCACCCTAAAAACATGTATATACCATTCACATTCAGCATACTTCCGACATGTACAGTATGCTCTTTGTTTTTTGTTTTTTTCGCTGTACATACCGTATTATTGTTCTTTTCCACCCAGTTTCCGGGTACTCGCTCCCGTAGGCGTTTCTATGCAGCGGCGCAATGTCACCTGGGACTTGGCCTAGATGATTGACGTGCTTGATAAAAACTTTCCCCCGGCGGATAAGGTGCGTCACAAGTTCCGAAAATAGCCGAACTGGGAGTCGGCTCTATACGGCGCCTGCGCAGTCAGCTCTACACGGCTCCTAGTCTGTGCGCAGGCGCCGTATAGAGCCGACTCCCAGTTCGGCTATTTTTGGTAACTCGTGACGCGCCTTATCCGCCGGGGGAACGTTTTTATCAAGCACGTCAATCATCTAGGCTAAGTCCCAGGTGACATTGCTCCGCTGCATAGAAACGCCTACTCCCGCGGCAGTGGGAAGCCGGGTGGAAAAGAACAATAATACGGTATGTACAGCAAAAAAACAAACAGCATACTGTACATGTCGGAAGTATGCTGAATGTAATGGTATATACATGTTTTTAGGGTGAACCTCCGCTTTAAAGGGTCACTAAAGGAATTTTTTTTTTTTAGCTAAATAGCTTCCTTTACCTTGCTGCAGTCCTGGTTTCATGTGCTCATTGTTCGTTTTTGCTTTCATGTTGCTGTAAATCCTCTCTGTTCTGGACACTTCCTGGTTGCCTTTTTCCTGATAACCACAGTACTGGGAGATTTCTCACGGTGGTCACTAATCAAGGAGGTGTGATTACTGTGTGTAAAACGAAACTGGATTGGTGCTGAGGAGTTTTAGACAAAGTATCACTGCTCTCTATTGGCTGACTGCCCTCTAGTGGCTCTCTGTACATCAGAGAACCAGCAAACAACAGCAAAAACGAAACTACACTGCAGGCACATTATATGATTGTTTTTTTATCTATTTTTAATCATTTTTAAAAGGAATCAGTTAACTATTATGTCTCTATGCCCTGTAAACAGTCATTTCAGCGAAAATTTTTTTTTGCTTTAGTGACCCTTTAAGGAAAGGGGTGAAGGTCCTTTTTTAAAAGTGGTTCTTAAGCCTAAACATTTTTTACCTTTATTGCATTCTTTGCATTAAGGTAAAAAATGTTTAGGCATTGGCATCCTTCCCAGGCTCACATCTGCAGCTCTTCTCTCCCCTCACTTCCGGGTCTTGTTGACTGTGCTTGGGCACCAGGAGCCATTGCTGTCAATCAAAGCCAGTGACGATGGAGCCGGGGAGGCTGAGTCCTTCTGTCTGTGTCAAAGGACGCAGCAGTGGGGCTCGGGAGCCAGCACACACAACTGCCCCGATGGGAGGTCGCTTTCCATGGGGACAATGGATAGGGAGGAGGGGCCAGGAGCTCCAGCAGGGAAACCGAGAAGAGGAGATTCGGGGCAATTCCATTGCACGGGGCAGGTAAGTATAGACGTGTCTGTTGGTTAAAAGAATTACCTTTCACAATTATGAAAATTAAGTTGTGTTTTTATATAGTTCATTTATGGGGAGCATGTGAAGTACAATGCTATTAACCTCCTGTTTTTGTTTTCTTTTAAAGCTATGAATACGGTTCTGCTAAGTAACCTCTTTTCCCTACCGAGAATTGTTTATGCCATGGCTGAAGATGGACTTTTCTTTCAGTTTTTCGCCAAAGTAAACCCAACCACCAAAGTACCAGTCATTGGAATTGTGGTATTTGGTATCCTGATGGCTCTACTCGCTCTGATTTTTGACCTGGAAGCCCTGGTGCAGTTTCTGTCTATTGGCACATTGCTGGCCTATACTTTTGTTGCAGCTAGTATCATCGTATTGCGATTTCAGCAGGAGAAAGGTGACGCTTCGGCTGCAAGTGATCAAGAGCAAAGTCCTCAGCATCGAGAGCCTGAAGTCAATTTAGATAGGATCCTTGGGGAGGAAATGAAGGAATACGAGTCTTTCTCTGATAAGCTTCAGCTGGTTGAAAGTCAGAAAAAAGCCAAAGAGCGTAGAGAAACTGGACACTTGAAAGCTGCCTTTGAACCATACCTCCGGTTCCTGAGTGACTGTTACCCTGGAGAGGTGGTCACTATTGCAGTTGTGACAATGATGGTCTCCGCCATCTGCATGTGCTGCATCTTGGTGTTTGGAAGCAATCAGCTACACCTTCCTACATGGAGTTTTTATCTTCTGCTTGTGATCTTCCTGATTGGGTACCTAATCAGTCTGTTCTTAATCTGGGTCCATGAACAGCAAAAGAAAATAAATACGTTTCAGGTAATCATGGAACACAAAGCCTTTTTCAGCTCCTATATGTACGCTAATGCAATGACTAGTTTTGTTTCCTGGAGATGGATTAGAACACCCTTCGGTTTTTATTGCTGCCTGTGCCCCCGTTTTAAGGAGAATGAAGATATTTGCCAGCACACCATGGAACAACATGAATAGCGTCCAAATGGATAATTTATTGCATGATCACAACACAAGTGGAGTGCAACGTTTTGGAGTCACGCAGCACCCCTTCGTCAGGCATGTGATAAATGTGGGGTAATAGTGAAAATTAATTTAAATAACCATCAACCAATCAGAAAAAACAGATGTTTTTTCTGATTGGTTGGTTATTTTAAATTCTTTTCACTGTTACCCCACATTTTTCATATGCCTGATGAAGGGGTGCTGCGTGACTCCAAAACGTTGCACTCTACTTGTGTTGTGATCATGCAATAAATTATCCATTTGGACGCTATTCATGTCGTTTCCATGGTGTGTTGGCAAATATCTTCATTGTGACTTGAACCAGTATCAGGCTGGTTGTTGCTGCAGCACCCAAATTTTGAGAGCTCATCCAGGAATGTGTGCGATGGGAATATGAAGTGTGACCCAATTAAGGAGATTCACCTTCTCTATTTGTCCTGTTTACTATTATCATTGAAAGAGAAAGTAAAATTCCCAAATTTTGGGTTGTCCCCAGAAAAGTAATAAGGGGGAAATCTTCCAATGGAGATGCTAGTTCTGGTGACCGGGGGTCCCCTCGGATTTCCCTTAATTTGCAGGGATTTCCTTCCACTTGAATGCCAGCATGTACTGTGACATGCTAAAGCAGAGCAGGATCCCCCTCCCTTTAGAGACAGGGACACAGGGCAGTATTCCAACATAACGACCCCAAACACACCTCCAAGATGACCACTGCCTTGCTAGGGTAAAGGTGATGGACTGGCCAAGCATGTTTCCAGACCTAAACCCTATTGAGCATCTGTGGGGCATCCTCAAAGGGAAGGTGGAGGAGCGCAAGGTCTCTAATATCCACCAGCTCCGTGATGTCGTCATGGAGGAGTGCAAGAGGACTCAAGTGGCAACCTGTGAAGCTCTGGTGAACTCCATGCCCAAGAGGGTTAAGGCAGTGCTGGAAAATAATGGTGGCCACACAAGATATTGACACTTTGGGACTGATTTGGACATTTTCGCTTAGGGGTGTACTCACTTTTGTTGCCAGCGGTTTAGACAATAATGGCTATGTGTCAAATTATTTTGAGGGGGCACTACTTTACATTGTAGCAAAGTGTAATTTCTTCAGTGTTGTCACATGAAAAGATATTATAAAATATTTACAAAAATGTGAGGGGTGTACTCACTTTTGTGAGATACTAGATGTACTGCACAGTGTCACTAGGGCAGCCAGGGGCCAAACCTTTTATATTTACCATAATCCTGTACATATATAAAGGCAAATGTCAGTAAACAAAATTTCTACTTTCTGTTAATCCAATTGATACATCAGTTCTACCAACTAAATAAGGAACATTGTAGACAGGAAAAGGGTAGTGCTGAACTAACTGAGCTTTCAGGAGCCTAGAAGCATTAAACATTGTATACAAAGGCCTGGATTCACGTAACACTTACGCCGACGTATCTCGAGATATGCCGCGTGTAAATGTGCGCCGTCGTATCTGTGCGCCGTGCCCACAGAACTAGATACGCCTGAAAATAGGCTTCTTCCGACCAACATAACTTTCCTACGCTGGCGTATCTTGGGCGCATATTTATGCTGGCCGCCTCATTGCAAATAGGCAAATGAGGGAGATGCGCCGATTCACGAACGTACTTGCGCCCGTTGCAGAAATATACACCGTTTTACGTAAGGCGTACGTCCGGCGTAAAGTTGTTCCACATAAAGGAGGCGCATCCCATGCAAAGGTATGGACGACGGAACAGCCGTCGTATTTTACGTTGTTTACGTAGTAATACGTGAATAGGGCTGGGCGTAGGTTACGTTCGGTGATTCGACGTATCTTAGGTGTTCGTTCCGACGTGATTCTGAGCATGCGCACTGGGAAGCGTCCACGGGACGGCGCATGTCCCGTTCATTCGGTCCATCATTAGCATGGGGTCACGGTTCATTTAAATGGATCACGCCCACCTTCCACCTACTTTGAATTAGGCGGGCTTGCGCCAACGATTTTACGTTTCGCCGGCGCAATGTTGGGAGCATTTGCATTGTGAATTGGGTGCTTGCCTCTCTGCTTTACGTCGGCGTAGCGTATATGAGATGCGCTACGCCCGCCTAAAAATGCGTCGATCTACCTTAATCCGGCCCAAAGTGTTTTGACTTTTATTAAAAATTTCGCATGTGCATAAAAAATACTAACCTAAATACCAATTTATTTAATAAGTATTTGTCAACCTTCAACCCATAGGTTCCACTTGTACCACTGATTCCAGCTCTGAGTATCCTGTTAAACACATATCTCATGCTTAAGCTGAGCGCTTTGACATGGGTGCGGTTCGCAGTATGGCTTGCTGTTGGTAAGTTTTTTTATTCAGGTTTTTATTTTTTAATACAACCCAGGTATATTTTGATCCCTATTCAGCTATTCAGGTCTAAAGTGAGTGATTCTGTGATGAAAAATGGCTTATTTTAAAGATATGGCTGTGTCTTGGTCCATGTACATTTTGTTCTGTGTGAATCAGACATACATACTAAACAAATGTCCTTTTATTATGGGCAGTAGTAAATACCAATCCTCCTAATTTTGATAATCGAACTGCATTAAAAAAAAAAAACAACATAATAAACTTTTGTGTAATTACACTAAACCTTTGTGGCTATAAATATTATGTATAGACAGGTTTAAAGTGGTTGTAATCCCTAAAAAAGGTTCTTTGTAGCAGTGCTTGTGTTGTCGAATCTTCCCCTTTCTAAGCTATAAAGAAAAAAAAAACTAGTTGTTCCTGTACCCCCCTGTGTGTGCTGACTACAGTAATCGGAGCTGCTGAATCCTGGTTTACGTGTCTCCGTCATCTCTCTGCTCTCCTCTCTCCCCCTCCCTCCCTGCCTGTCAATTCGTGGGTGGGTGTGTGTGTGTGTGTCCCCTCGCTACTATTAGTAGCTGGCAGTAAAAGTAAAGAATAATTACTGCCAGCCCCTCTCTTCTATCAATCTATCCTAGACTATGTAAATGTTTTTTTTTTAAATGATGCCAGTAAAAAACGTATTTCCGCTCCTGTTCTGGCTGGTCACGTGACCAACACAGCAGTCCTGTGACCTACCCATCCGACATCTCAGCTCCTCCCATGAGACGGGCCATAAAAGATCGAAGATAATGTATTTACAAGCATCTTTTTTATCATAAATTTACACAGTATAGGTTGGAATAACCACTTCAGCCCCGGACCATTTTGCTGGTCAAAGACCAGGCCACTTTTTGCGATTCGGCACTGCATCGCTTTAACTGACAATTGCGCGGTCGTGCGACGTGGCTTCCAAACAAAATTGGTGTCTTTCTTTTTTTTCACAAATAGAGCTTTCTTTTGGTGGTATTTGATCACCTCTGCGGTTTTTATTTTTTGCGCTTTAAACAAAAACAGAGCGACAATTTTGAAAAGAAATCGATTATTTTTTACTTTTTGCTATAATAAATATCCTCAAAAAAAAAAAAAAAAAAATATATATATATATATATATATATATATATATATATATATATATATATACCCCCGAACGAGGCGGCGTTCGGGGGTTATACCGGGATGATGCCTGCAGCCGCAGGCATCATCCCGTTACCGTTGTTTAGATCGGGCGATCGGCTATCCAAACATAACAACCGATGCGGCTAAAAGCCGCTCGGTTGTTATGCCGGAGGAGCGGGAGGGGACATCCCCCCCCCTCCCGCCGCCTTTCGCCGCTCTGACCGGGCCTCCCGTCCCACCGGGAGACCCGATCCTCCATCCGCCGCGTTCTGTGTCCAGGCGGAGACTGACACTAAGCCGTAAACGGCTTTGATTCAGTCTCCGCATTGAAACCACGGAAGCGGCATCATGACGTCACTTCCGGGTTTCTCGGCTGCCAATGGCGCCGGATTTTAAAAAGTACACAGTATTCAGAATCGCCGTTTTCGGCGATCTGAATACTTTGAAGTGCAAAGGAGGGCTCGGAGGTCTTTTAGACCCCGATCCCTCCATAAAGAGTACCTGTCACCACCTATTGCTGTCACAAGGGATGTTTACATTCCTTGTGACAGCAATAAAAGTGATCAAAATGTAAAAAAATAAAAAAACACAATTTAATATTATAAAAAAAATAAAAATAAATAAGAAAACAAAAAAAAAATGTTTTAACGGGTGAACCTCCTTAATCGCGCGATTAATCGTGAGTTAACTATGACATTAATGCGATTAATCGCGATTAGAAATTTTAATCGCTTGACAGCACTAGTTAAAATACATACATTTATGTATTTAGGTGTTTGTGGACTTTCTCAAGGCTTATCTTTCTTCACCATATTTGGCTGCGGGGTCTCCTTCTACTGAACACTTTTTTTTACTTTTTAACATCAGACTTACCAGAAATTTTTTGAGATTTTGCTTTCTTCTGTTCTCTGGACTCTTATTAGTTTTATATATATGTGTATGTCCAATATGTACTGAGGTATTGTTCAATATATTGCCATCTATTGTAAACATCACGTTTTATTTCACATGTTCCCTGTCACCTGTGCCCGGTCCCCCCCTCTACACATTTAATATTCACTTATAGTGTGTTTCACAGCGCAGACACCTTTTACTTGTTCCATTATTACTTTTGTCTATCGAGGTAGACCTTCCTAGGTTTTGCAGCAGTGCCCCTTCCACTCTCTCCACCCCCCCATGTCCGACATTCACAGACAGCGCAGGAGTTTCACTTTTTTACATTCTCAGTATTATGCTAGAAACCAGATGGGGTTTTGGTACCAACTAACGCCTTGGCATCTATGCAGGAATAAACCTAAATCCTCCTCCTTTCTTTCTGCTTATTTGCAGGGCTCGTTGTTTACTTTGGTTATGGCATCTGGCACAGTAAAGAGAACTTGCGAGGACCGAAGAACCATGGGGTCACCGCACGTTATGTGGTGTTTCCAAACAGCAGCCTTGAAGAAACCGTTCAGCAGGTCCAGCCAAATGTTCAGGACACCATGGGAAGGGCAGAGGTCATAGATGACGAAATCCAGAAGAGATGATACCTAAAAAGGTCTATTCTGACCCAACAAGCTAGGAAACCCTTATGTTGTACAATCTCCTTCCCTGGAAGGAAATTACCATTTGCACTGAAAATCACATTAAACAAGTCTTGTATACTTGTACAAGAAAGCACAGAGAACATAATCAAGAGATATGTTTCTTCTACAGTTTGTATCTTTTGGTATGTAAAGAAGCCTCACAAGCTATATCTAACTGCACAAGGATAATGTTTTGGTCATATCATACAATTACATGGGTAATGTGTCCCATATATGTCTCTATATTGGGAAGACAGACCTGAGCCCCACAACCGTCTTTATGTTGGAAAGACAGTCCTCTGCCCCATAACCTTCTCTATATTTGAACGACAGTCCTAAGCTTTTGACACCTTAGGCCAAGCTAATCAGGACCTCAACATCCAGATATCTGACCTACTGGTGTTATGGGGGAGTATTATATAGATTTGGTATGTTTTAATGAATTGTAGTTTTTAGTCATCCCAGAACAATTGCTTGTTTTGGGCCTAGTTTGGGTTTTAAAAAAAATATGGAAATTGCATTTCTATATTATTATTATTATTATTATTATGATTATTATTTATACATGAGTTATGTACACCACTAGGTTATGTAATTAAGAAGAACAAAAACACATTTGATGGTCACAAATTAGCAAATACCTGTATCATTTCAACTGATGAAGGTTAAGGTACGAACAGTTCTGTACTTGACATATTTTGTCAATACCAAGATAAGCTTGCACATAAGTAACCAACCACAAGACCTATGTAAGTAATCACTCTGTCTCTCGATGGCAAAATTACCTTGATGTAGTAAGCTATGTGTTCTTGCTTTTGAAATCGGCTTGGAACCACCAACATTTCCGGGTGAGCATTAGGTTTTATTGCGGTATCAAGGAAGATCCTGCTATACATTCACTAAGAGAATTTTGGCTCATGCTTATTTTTTTAATCTCTGCTGAATTCTAGGGATGTTGGTTGGCTTGTGTGCCTTTCAGGATTCAGCAGTTGGCCTTGGATGGGTTGTATCTTTTGAATGTTTTCTCTTGCTGTCTCTAAAGTAGCTATTGAATTTTGGGAGGTTGGCACATTTTTTTTCTTTCTCCGCATGGACATGGGACAGGCCATGGCAAAATTGATTCAGAGCAGAACTTTACTCATAAACGCTTGATTAAAAAATGTTTTTTTTAGCAAGGCGCATACATTCCAGATTAATAATTATGCTACCAAAATAAGTGTGTGCTGTAAACTGCCTCCACCATTGCTCCTGTTTCTTCTTGATGAAGGCCACCATTTTGCTGAAGGCCAGAGCCCATTACCATCATTAAGAGGAACTAAATCCATAGTTTTTTTTTTTTTTGTTAATAGTTTCAAAAAAGTTACATTCCTATAATTCTGAGATTGCTAACTGTCACATTTGCTTGTGTCCTTAACCAAACTATCAACCGGCTGATGTCGTAGCCGATTACATGTGCACCACTATGGCAGTTGCAGATGAAATGTAGTAGTAGTTTTCATTGGCAGTAAAGGATAGGAGGGTTTAATTCCACTTTTACAAGGGATTGTTGTTGTTAATCAGTCAAATTAACAGAGCCAGAAATTGGGCAGTTATATTCAACAATGAAAAAATGTGAGCATGAAAAGCCCACATAGCCAATGTACTGAGCCATATAGTATAAAATAAAGAAGTTTTAAAGTTAACATAAAAATGTTGGCAACATCAGAATTAAACAATGGTTCTAACAATACAAATGCATAGACTTAGAAGTGTAATGTTTAAGGCTTGTTTCAGTACCAAAAGTAAAGATTGTACATATCGTAATTATCTAAGCCATGCCTACGCCTGAGGGCCGGGCTTTCATAGTAACCGTTCAAAGTGGTGAAAACGGAGGAAACCAAGGAGAAAACGAGCAGTAGAAAAGAGAGGAAGGAGAAAAGGAGTCTCAGGCAATCGCAACGCAGGGTTTCTAGAGCGATAAAAGACCAAGACAGCTGAACATGGGCAATCTAAGATTGACACACCTGGAGAAATTTCCAATGAGTGTCTGACAATATGGCTGTTAGCTTTTCGTTGACCATAATTTCGTTCATTTTGACCGCTTCAAAATGAATTGGGGTTTTCCAAGCCCTTGCTATCATCAATTTAATTGCAGTAAAAAAGTGTAATGTTAATTGTCGCTCTCTGCAAAGTATTTCTTCAATCAGTTTACAGAGAAGGGTTTCATATGGGTTCTGTTTGAGGTCAGTATGAAGCAAAGTGCGAAGTAAAGCATAAACCCTGTTGTCAAGTGTTCTGTCATTTAACAAATGGTGCACAGTGATCATTTTATACTTGAAATTCTACTATATTCAGCAGAATGCTCAATATATCTACGTGTAAGACATTAACAGTGATAATGACTTCGGAGTTCTGCCTTTTGTACAGCTAGGATTTGTCATTGTTCTTTGTTGGTTTTAGAGGTCCACGTGTTACGGACCACAAGTTGTGCTTCTCATTATAGCAGAATATATGGGTATTATGCTAAGTAAATGTTACCAGATCATAAATGAAATGCTGTAGAACTTCTTTCTTTTTTTTCTTTTTTGGAGTTTGTCATTGTTCCATCAGAATGTTGCCATTACCAAACCTAGAAGTACTGAACGGAAACTTGTTCAGAGAAAGATACAGTTATAAGTCACGTGTTTTTTGAACATTTACCGTTTTAATGAACAAGATAAAACTATTCCCTCCAAGAAATGTATAGTTCCAGTGAAAGATGATTGTAATGGTCATTGGCATGTTAAATGGTATAGCAAATATTTGAATGGCATATTTATTCATGACCATTTTGACTAGGAGCAATATAGATACCTATATGTATCTGACTTGTCTAAACCACAAATAAAGGATTGGATTATACTCCTGTACATAAATACCCGGTGATATTACTAGTGCCTAAGAATTTCAGTAGGGTGACAATGCTGATTGAAATCGCTGCAGTGTTGTCACAGGTAGGAACCCTTCTCCTCAGTCCAGTCAGTGTTTGGCTTTGCTTGATCCACCTGCGGGCATCGTAACTCACAGCCTAACACCTGGGGAGAGGTGTGGGCATGTCTGCAAATCAGCATAGTGGGATGCTCTGGATTAAACACAAGATCCTGCCCCCCCCCCCCCCCCCCCGTGCTCTTGTGGCAATAAAGTGAAGTCATTTAAATCTCTCCTTTTGCATGACAAGGCATGTTGGTAACCAACCCCAGACCCCGAAACCTGTTATTGGTACCCTAGACTTTAACTACCATTGTTGACCATCACTTTTGGGATGTGACCATACTGAGTGAAATTTGAGCCATGCTGTTTTGCATTTAGGGTTATGCTAGGGTTGTTCAACTAGACTAGGTGGCAAACCCTATTCGAGGTTCACATTACGCTGCAATCCCATGGAGTTGATTTACTAAATCAGACTTTATTAGCTAGATTCAGTAAGAGTTAGGCCGGCGTATCATTAGATACGCCGACCTAACTCGGAATCTAAGTTTAAGGGCCCTTTCACACCAGCGGACGAACGGTCCGCTTTTCAGAAGTCCGTTTACGGACTTACAATAGTTCCCTATAGGATCACGGCCATTAGCGGATGGAGCATCCGCTAACGTCCGTAATCACCCGCCTCCGTCAGGATCCGGTTTTTCAGACGGAAGAAAACCCTATTTTTCTTCGGTATGACGGATCGGATGAATACGAACAGACGGACCGTATTCATCCGATTCCCTATAGGGGAGAGCGGAGGAGAGACAGGGCGGTCTCTGCACTGTGTGCGGGGACCGCCCTGTCAGCCGACAGTTTAGCGGGGATTAACGGAGGAATCCCGCTGAGCCAAACGGGCTAACGGAGTGGATCAATGCGGATCCGCTCCGTGTGAAAGAGCCCTAAGTGTATTCTCAAACTGAGATGCACTTAAACCTATCTAAGATACGACGGCTTGCGCCGTCCTATCTTAGGGTCCGATATTTAGGCTGGCCACTAGGTGGTGCTTCCATTGCGTTCGGCGTAGAATTAGTTAATCACTAGAAACGCCGATTCACAAACGTACGTCCGCCCGTCGCAGTAAAGATGCACCATTTACGGAAGGCATTTTCAGGCGTAAAGTTATTCAAATAGCTGGACTAGTAATTTTAAGTATGGCCGTCATTCCCGCGTCGAAATTTGAAAATTTTACGTCGTTTGCATAAGTCGTCCGTGAATAGGGCTGGACGTAATTTACGTCCACGTCGAAACCCATACGTATTTGCGGCATACTTTGCCGCAATGCACACTGGGATATGTACACGGACGGCGCATGCCGTTTGTGAATACAGTACTTGCCTAGCTAACTTACGGCGGCGTAGTGTAAGTATGATACGCCGCTGCAGAGATGCAGCGGGCTACTTGAATCCAGCTATTTGATTGCAAATGTATGTTCACTCAACTTGGTAAATGAGGTTAATCTGTGTTGACTTTGCTTACCCAATCATGTGCAAGGGATATCTAACAAAACCAAATACGATTGGATTAATGGTGTTCTAATAACTTGACTCTGTTTACTAATCGAAGTGAACTTTCGCATTCCGAAGAAAGGCCTTTACACCCTTAGTAAATCTAACCTGGTGTGTCCATCTGTAAAGAAAGGGGAGAAAGAATTTGCCATTTCTGTGTATATATCACTGTTTTTTCTTTGGTCATAGCTCATCCATATGCTGCTGTTACATGACATAGACTCAAAATTTGCTATGCACATATAGCTATTTTTTTTTTTTTTTTTTTCGTTTTTAAGCCTTCGGGCTGTACAAAAAAAATCTATCTGACCCTCTATCCATGCTATTCAGGACACGTTTCCAGCTGTGGCCCTTGTAATTTTGACAGCTGGCTGTCAAATACTCCAAGAGCAGCAAACATCTGATCAGATGCAGCCACCGCTTGGTTGACAATTTTCCACCCTGCTCCTTCAATTTTTTTCAGGGATGTTGGGTGGAAAGGTGGCAACATGTCAACCCTAGCAGTGAATTCTGTCAATTTCATCAGGAACCGGGCAAAATTTGTATAGTATATGGCTAGCTGTAGACAGTATACTTGTTTTAGTAATCAAGGAATATTGGCACACTTTTCATACGTGCTCCTATACACTGATCAGCCATAACTTTGACTACTCATCTAATATTGAATAAGTCCCCCTTTTGCCCTCAAAACCGCTTTGTCTCATTGGGGCATGGATGCCACTAGACCTGAAGATATGTTTCGGTATCTTGCTCCAAGTAGCAGATCCTTTTAAAGGGGTTGTAAAGGTAAAAAATGTTTCCCCTAATTAGCTTCCTTCACTTGCCTCCTCCTTCCATTTTGCTTTTAAATGTCCTTATTTCTTCTGAGAAATCCTTACATTCCTGTTCTTCTGTCTGTAACTACACAGTAATGCAAGGCTTTCTCCCTGGTGTGGAGAACGCCTCTTAAGGGGGCGAGCAGTAGTGTCTGGACGCCCACTAACATACAGCTCCTTTCTCTATCTGCAAAGTAGAGAGTGTCCTAACTTGCCTGCTCGCCCCCTCCCCCCCTCAAGAGGCTTTCTCCACACCAGGGAGAAAGCCTTGCATTACTGTGTGTAGTTACAGACAGAAAAACAGAAAGTGAGGATTTCTCAGAAGAAATAAGGACATTTAAAAGCAAAATCAAAGGATGAGGTAAGTGAAGGAGGACTGCACTAAGGTAAAGGAAGCTTTTTAAGGAAAACAATTTTTATCTTTACAACCCCTTTAAATTCTGTAAGTTGTGAGGTGGGGCCTCCATGGATCATACTTGTTTTTCCAGTGCATCCCACAGATGTTTGATTGGTTTGAGCTCTCGAGAATCTGGAGGTCAGGTATACAGTCATTGTGTTCCTTGAACCATTTTTGCAATGTATCGGGGTGCATTATTCTGTTAAATTAGGCCACTGCAATCATGGAATACCATTTCCACAAAATGATGGTCAGCGTCAATGTTTTAGGTAGATGGTACATGTCAAAGTAACAATCGCATGAATGGTAGAACCCAATCCCAGAAGAACTTTGCATCAAAGCATCACACTGCCTCTGCTGGCTTGCCTTCTTTCCACTGCATGCTGGTGGCATCTCCTACCGAGATGAGCAAAGCACATGCACCTGGCCCTCCATATGATGTTAAAGAAAAACCATGATTCATCAGACCAGGCCACCTTCTTCTATTGCTCTGTGGACCAGTTCTGATACTTGCAAGCCTTTGGTAGACACTTTTGGCTGTGGACATGGATCCATATGGGCACCCTAACCAGTCAGCAGCTATGCAGCCCCGTAAACGGCAAACTGCGATGTCCATTTGTTTAATTTTTTTCTACTTTCACATCAACTTCAAGAGGAACTAAAGTCTTCCTCTTTAATTGTACCTAAAGGTAAGCCTATAGTAAGGCTAACCTGGAGGTACTGTAAATATCTCCTAAACTTGCACTGTTTTTAGGAGATATTTACTATATACGTTGAAGCCATGTGCACTGAAGGAATGGCCCTCTCATGAAGTTTTTTCAGGACCCGTGCCGTGACCGGCGGCACCTCCACGCACGTAGAGGAGTGACATCATCGCGGCTCCGGCCAATCAGTGTCAGAGCCCGCGAACCTGGAAGTAACTCTGGGAAAGATGTTGGCCGTGGGAGCGGAGTGCAGGGTGCACTGCAGGGCGTCGTTCTAAGGTAAGTATTTCATAATGAGCTTGTTTTTTTTTTTTACAACCTCTTTCAGGGGGCAACATGTTTATTTGCTCCCTAATATATCACAGATGCCATTGTAAAGAGACAATCTATGTTATGCACTTAACCTGTCGGCGGTCATAACGTTGTGGCTGGTCTGTGTTGATTTTGGATCACATAGTTGGTAAATAAAAATACTGGTCCATCCAGTTCAACCGGTGTGGGTGTGTGCTTTTATGTCAATATCACAGTTCGTGTATGTTCTATATGGGTTCAGCATAAGAATTCTAACTGTGAAGTGGGACCAAAACAGTTGGCTATGCAGATGTATCTTGAAGAAAAATCTTGATATTACACTCACTGCATGTTACCAACCTTCAAAGAACTGTAGAAATATCTGTTCACGTTTTCTGCCGGTTTGATATTTGATTGCGCATCTGATATTCAGCAACCAATACGGTACTCAAAGCTTTTTTTTCTCTAGCTGGTATAGAAAGGACTGTGTACGCAATGAACTTGTGAACTGGCTTTATTCATGTGATTTCAACATCACCATAATCGAATCATACAGTTGTTTTATTGTATTATCAGTGCTTATGGCAACTTGGGGGGGCGCTTGTATTTTTGTATTCACTTCTTTCACATTCTTTTGAAAAAAAAAAAAGTGCTTATCTTAAATCCCTCTATTTGCTATAATTTTTTTGTTTTTTTGTTTTCCTGTTTGGTTTTAATGTACAGTGACGTATTTATTTAAGGAAAAGAAAAATAGATAATAAATGTTTAGAGATGCAAAACCGAGTGTGTCTTTAAATGAATACAGTAAATGTTTACCTATTAAAATATTGTACATACAATACATGTCAAGTTCTTTAGTACATTGTAAACCTTGGTTATGAAATATGAAGAAAGCATAACCTACTATTGTCTCAATTAAAGCGGAGGTCCACCCTATAAAAAAAAAAAAGCCTCAAAAATAAATTCTTTCAAATTATTCTTATACTTGCCAGAAATGGCTGTTGCTAGGCAGATCATCCTAATCTGCCACTTTCTATTCTGCGGCGATCTTCTCTCTTCTCCCCCTCACGTTGCCTCCTGGGAAATGGGGCGCGCTGTCTCCTGGGACCTGTGTGTCCCAGAAGGCAGCCGCCCATTCACAAAGCGCCGCAGGAAACGGGCAGAGAAACCTGTTTTTCTTAGTTAGGATGGCAGCACTGGCACACGATCCGGAGGACGGATTGGCCTCGGGCGGCAGACATTGTGGGCACCCTGGACAGGTAAGTGTGCTTATTAAAAGTCAGCAGCTACAGAGTTTGTAGCTGCTGACTTTAAAAAAAAAAAGCTGAACTTCACTCTCTCAATCATTGATTATTTGTAATGCTTATGCTGCTAGCATTAGTAAATAGATATGATATACTCCTATTTAGTTGTTAAACTTTTATTTTTATATTTCTTCAGTAACTTCCTGGTTTCCAGCGCTAGGAAAATTATGTCATATAGAGCTGTACGATTAATCGCGGAGAGAATCGCGATTTTGATTCTACCCGAGGGATGGCCCGCGATTCTTCTGTGTCACCGCCGGTTCCACGTAACCAGCGTGGAAAGCAAATGGCGACGATATCGGAACCGACGTCAGCAGCCTGCGCCGCTGGATAGATGCCTGGGTTTCTCTCACAGTTCTGTACAACTGTGTGTATCCATGCGCCACCCAATGGTTGCTGGCGGTATTGCTTCTGATCTATAAAAAAGACCAAAGTTTGATTCTGCTTTTTTCATAGGAGTTATATGGTCTTTAACATTATAGACCTATCACTGGTCTGTTTTTTTTTATATATTTTCAGATAAATCACAGGTTTGTTTATTTATTTGGGGGGGGGGTTCCGGCATTGTTTTTGAAAATTGTGATCTTTAGTCTAAGCAAAAGAATCGTGATTCTCATTTTGACCAGTATCGTGCAGCTCTAATGTCATACCACCCAGGAGTCTTCAAGAGGGAAGGAGGGCTTTGTTAAACTAAACACATCCTCCTGTATGTATGCCTGAGCTAAGGGCAGATGGATTTAAAAAAAGTAAATGCTACATGGATCATCTGCCCTTACTCAAGGTAACCACAGCCAGAAATGCTAGCGGGCAATTTCTCTGCAAAATAAAGCATGGATGGATGGATGGATGTTTGCGCTTGCTTTGAATAACAAAAATTGAACAAATAGTGTTTTTCATTTGTGGTGCTCAGATGATGTGTAGTTCTGCTTTAAGAGCTCTAAGTGTTATTTCTGTCTACTACTTTGTTCCTCTGCTAAGAATATGAATCACTTCTGACAAATTTGTCTGACACCAAGAGAAGATAAGGTGACAGGGGAGGGATCTCCAGCTGATTTGATAGCCTCAGCTCTGTTCCTGTGTGCTGTGTTAGGGGATGTGTCCCTTCCCTTCAATCAAATCTCAGAGCTCTCTACACTGAGCTCTGCAGAGTGTAACTTCAGCACACTGCCCCCTTTTTACTGAAATTTTTAGACAAGCTTTATAATTCAGCACTTTGGTTGTAGACAAGACCGCAGATAAACAGGTACAACTTAGGTAGGAAGCTTTGTTTTATCTCTGTGTATCACCTTAGGCCAGACACTTCACTGGGTATTTGGAAGGTTTTACAGACACTTTTTTTTATGCTGGGTTCACACTGATACTACACGACAGTCATCCTATTTTGCAACATCGGTCCTACATCCATCTGACTTGAATGAACAGGATACTACTTTGGTCCGACTTTGTGATAGTCTGACTTGTCCTTTGACCAATCCAAAACAATTCCAGTGTAACATAAATTCCTTTTCCTGCTGCTGTAATAACCATGTTGGATGTCAAAATTCAGATGGTTAGAACAAAGATCCTACTTTGATCCGACTTCAATGATATTCAATGGGCTGAAGTAGGATCAATGTCGGACCAAAGTAGCACAGGGAGCATTTTCAAAGTCGGACCGACATGTGTCGGACCAGTTAAGACTGCTCTCATAGGGAAACATTAATTTTCACACGTCATGCGACATGAGCTCTCAATGTCGGAGCGTTTGTCTTACCAGTGTGAACCCGGCCTAAAGCTGACTTTGCACTTCCTCTCACTTAGTCCTCATGCACATGTAAGTTTACTAGGTCTGGTGTGCTGGATTATAAAAATTCCTGGTGCGTTCAGGAGCCTGGGAAGCTGCTTGTGCCACATAAAGCCACCAATACAAGTAGATGGCAGTATGCAGGTGTGCTTGGGGACATGCTGATGGCTTCTGCATTGGCGGTTACCTTTACATGTGTATACAGGGTCTCTTCCCAAAGGCAGAAGCCATTGGCGTTTAACTGAGCATGGGTGTGGCGTTTAGCTGAGCATGGGTGTGTCTTATAGCCATTCACTTGTATTTACAGCAGTATGCGGCATGTGCAGTTCTTGGACGTGAACGTGTTGCCTGAACGTGTTGGATCAGTGTAAATGTTTAAATGCCTGGAGGGGGGATAGATCATGTACTTGCCTTTCCTCCAGCTTCCGTGCGCAAGGAGTAATGTCATGCTCCTGCCAATGAGATTGCAGAGAATGGTGAGCACTTCACATTTTGTGAAAAGTAGCTACAAAACACCGCTGGGTGCATCTTCTCCATGACATTTGGACTACTGTGCATTTCCCAGATTGCACCAGGAAGACTGTCATCTTGGCCTAGACACTGTTGGCAAAAGAATCCACAGAAAAGGTACAGTAAGTATACTAGCTCACTCTTTATTGATTTATGTTGCTCTTAAACTAGGAGAAAAAAGCGCACCATAGCTGTAAGATCTGCTTACGTAAAAAAAAAGAAGAAATTGCATATACGTTTACACCAATAAAACAGGCGATTTTCAATGGAATACTCGCCTTCTCCCTTGTGCTGTCCGCTGCAGCCATGTCTGTTCTGCCTCTTGCTATCACTCAGTATCATTCAGCCCACTTTCTGTGAGCCCAGGTCATCACGGACACATCCTTGGGGCTGCGTCATAATACAGCCTTGGTTCAAATAATGCTGAATAGAGCATCACTAAACCATCACAGGGTCACATTTCTGCACTTTGCAGCACTGAGAACCACCCAACGGCAGAGAAGAAGAGAAGATACATTCTTATCATGTGGCCAGCTGGAAGAAACCTGGTTTTAGGAAAAGTGTGATGGAAATTTATGTATGAAATGTTGCATATAAATATTTAGCGTTTTTAATTTTCAGGTGGCTCTTTAGGCTCCACATGCTTTTTGCAGGGGTTTTTCTTATCTGCTTTGATTAAATTATTGACAGACACAATGGAATAAGTCAGAGCAGTGACTCCTGCCTCGGCTCAATATGACATTTTAAATGAAGACAGTCTGAAAGTAATCAGTGATCCTGCTATGTTCTTCAAAATACATAGACTATTCACATAAGTCCTTGTTTTAAAAGATGCTTTATTCTTAATATCCCTACCACAATTATACACAAATTCTTCCTCAAAATGCACACACTGTAGGGCCAATTTAGGTAGAAAGCATTACATTTAGAGTCGGTTCACACTAGGGCGACACGACTTCCAGCGCGACTTTCAGAGGCGACTCCGACACGACTTGAGCATGAACCACCGGGCTATCTGGGGCGATTTACAACACGACTTGAAGTCGTCTCCAGGACAGGAGACTTTCCAGTGGCCAATCAAACAATCAGCTCTAGGGGAGGGAGGGAGAGGTTTGCCTGAGAAATGTATGTTATCTTCCTGGAAAGTCGCTTCAGTTAAGACAGTGATCAGACTTGGAGGCGACTTCCTTTGAAATCAATGGGTACAAATCGCCTACAAGTCGGATTGAAATAGTACAGAAACCTCTTCTGAAGTCGGAGCGACTTGAGTAGTGTGTATTAACACCGCTCCCATTCACTTACATTGTTTTTCTCTACAGCGTGACTTGAGGCGACCTCAAGTCGGATCCCAAGTCGCCCCAGTGTGAACCGACTCTTACTGTATTTTGCACTAGGGGCAAATGTCTATACACCTGAAATCTCTGAGCAGATAGTGTACTTGGTGTGGTCGCTTCAGCTGTGTAAAACAAGAGTATCGATCGCCTAAACTGACCATTCATAGGCAGGGACAGGCCAAATTTAGACTCATGGATGGCCACAGTGGCTGTTCAACTGCCCTGTTGGAAAAAGAACATTCGATCGGTTCTGCAGGCTATAAACTGCAGTGCTGATCTGCCTATTCCAACAGTTGGGCTGTCAAAGTACAATGACACAGCAGGGAGGATTTCTCCATCCACCTTGATTGTGTAAAGGGAGGAATGGGTAAATTTCTCTTATCGTCCATGGACGGACACAGCTCCTTAAATCTTGACAAGTGGGTTATGTTCCCTGTTTACAGGAGAGGACTAGGCAGAAACATGTTAAATAGTTAAATACATGTTACATTAACAGAGTTGAACAGCCCCGCCCAGGGGGCGGTCCCTCCAGACATAACCCTCCTCACTGCAGCTTGCAGCCTCAGTTTCGTTCTGCCTAGCAAAGGAGAAGGACGTATGGCTCCCTTTGGGCCCAGCGCCCTGAGGAGAAATTTTATTTTATTTTACTTTACTTTTTCTTGAAGAATCTTCTTTCAACTGTTGGCTGAGAGACAGGCTGGATATTATAGATCCTTGTAGTCTACTCAGTCCGACCAGCAAGCGTGGGCACACCTTTGCAAAGAGGCTTGGTCTGCCACGCCATACCTCATGACTCCTGAGGTGGCCGGTGAGCTTTGCTCCGAGGTCCACATATGACTGGGCTGTGGTGTTGTCTCACTCACAGTGGACCGGGCCGACAGCTACCTCCATTTCGGTTGTAGTTCTGTCAGGAATGCGTCAGCGAGTCCTCGCTTGGACGGGTAAGTACAGTCCCTCCTGCTTCGGTGGGTTGGTACAGCTGGGCATTCCTGGGGTTCGGGGGTCCCTTCCCCTTACTTCCCTGCTCCTTTCCCTTGCTGCATTGCTAACATTGCCGCTGTCAGGGGGGAGGGGGCCTTCCTGAGGGGACTGTGTTATCTGGCCTGTGCTTTTTCTTTTTTGTATTGGGCTTTCCTGTGAGGTAAAAAGCCCTGTGATGAGCACAGATGTTTATGATTATACTTCAGCAGACGCTGACTGATTGGTGACACCTGTAATGGTTTTGCTTTTTATGCTGTATCTGTGTCTTATCCTTAAATAAAACAGCCCTAGGAGGCTTTTCCTGTTTAAACACAGGTCCCTGCAAAAGTTACCTCACGGTTCTTTTCCTCTCACAGACAGCACTGGGCAGTCTCCTCCTGAGGGAGTCCCCTGGTTACCCCTGGTCAGCGCAGCAAGTGGGTGAGAGGCCCTGAATAGGGCTCTAGGAGCTTTTGTCTATTTGTATGGACAGGTGTGCATATTATAATACACACTATATGTAAATATTGGAGTCAGTATCTGGGTCCTTCCCCACATGCTGGTGGTGGCAGCAGGTGTTAGCACCTGGGATTCCCACAGAGTTTTTATTGTTAGTCCTGGACACAGTTTGTGCCAGGGTGGGGGTGGACTGCGGGCGGGCGGTAAAAGAGTGCCCCCTTCCCCCGTTATCCCCTGGGGAATGCTCTGTTATGGAGCCATGGACTAGGTACCTAGTTAAAAAAAAAAAAAAAAAAGGCAGAATAAGGCATTTATGGGTGCGCTTTTTACTGCTGCAAGGGACTCTCCTAAGCTGCATAGTGCAGCTGGGTTTCCGCTGAGGGCTCGGTCTTTTTTGGATCACACAAATCAGACCGCTGTGTAGGTTTTTTCCTTCTGTGCCCTTCTTTGATAATTTCTGAGATGCGGAATGAGAAAAGCCACTGAGGGCTTTTGTAGTCCCTCACCGCCTGGCGGGAACCCCCGCTTGTATGGATCTGACTGAGAGAAGATCCGAAGTACTGACCCGTTCCATGTTTACCATGCTGGGGTCTGGCTTGCGGCCTATTGTGGCCACTACACTGGGGTCTCAGTGGTCGCTGGCGCTATTTTTTGGGAGATTTTTCAATTACATTGAAAACTCCCATTGGCGCCCATTTTGTCGTAGCCACGCTATGGCGCAGCTTACATTGTGCTGGCCTTTTTCCTGTGGCCGCGTTCTGAACGCTCGGCGGCCATCTTGGAGTAGTCCTGACCCCTAGTGCTGTATACAACTCACAGAGTGAGCATTTTGCACCAGACAGTGGAGGAGCACCGACTCTCTCCTGAGGTTATTAGCCTAGCGGACCAGCTGGTCCAGGGCCTCATATAGGTCTGTGATGCTTCATTGAATGCTGCGCCCTTGTTATCCAGGGCGTCTGTTTCAGAATGGTTTTATGCACACGGTGGTGTAGTGCTTAACTCCATTACTTGGCAGCAAAAGAGTCATTGGTTCGAATCTGCACACTGACGCCAATCTGCACACTGACGCCAATCTGCCTGGAGCTTGCATTGTCGCTCCCTGTGTCTGTGTGGGTTTCCTCCGGGTACTCCGGTTTCCTCCAAAGACATGTGTGCATACACCTACATAATATACATACACACTATGTGTGTGTATTATTTAGGGGCAACCCTCCCAGGCCGTCAAAGGCCCAGCTGGGGGACTAATCTGTCCCTGGGTGCATAAGCCGATCACGCCGGCACCCAAATCCTGCCAATGTATATAGCCTTCCCTCCCTGTCTCTAGGTGGGAGGGGCGGCTTGCAGGTTCACAATTCAGTGAAACCTCCCTGCTCTCCGACTAGTGGGTCTGCGAGGTGGTCTCTTCGGAGTACTAGATAGGGTTTCCTCCTATCCACAGAACAAAGTTCTGTCCTTGTGTCTTCCCCTCCCGGCACGTCGGTCTGCCTTGGGCAGTGTGGGATTTGCTAAGCTGCAAGGTAATTTTACCTTTCCTGCAGGACGAGAGTTTTGGGGTTTTCTATGGGCCTCAGGCCCTAAATACCTTTGTGAACGTCGGGTAGTTCCGCATGGAATCCATTTGTTCGGTGGTAGCTGCGCTTCATCCGGGGGATGTCCTGACGTCCTCGGACATCAGGGACGCATACATGCATGTCCCGTTTTGCACATGTCACAGTGTTTTTTTCTGTGCTTCGTGATGAGAGAAGGGTCTCTGTCAGCCTGTGGCCCTCTCTTTTGATCTGGCGTCAGCACCATGGGTTTTCAGCTAGGAGCTCGCACTTATTTGAATTTTGTTGGGACAGCGAGGCTTTGCCTCATTGGCTACTTTGACGACTTTCTTCTGAGAGCAGCTTCTGTCTCCGACCTAGTGGATGGGTTATTCCCATTCAGACCCTCCGAAGATTCGGGTGGATGTTAAACGTTTAGGCCAGAAAGTGTAGCTCAGTGGCAGCAAGCCTGCCCTACATGTGTGCGACCCAGGGTTCAAATTATGGGCATGCTAGGTTCCGACTCAGCGTTGGAGTATCTAGTGTTGATCCAGACTCCTCAGTGGCAAAGGTCCTTCTTCCCCTGGAGAAATTGCAGACTCTTCAGTCTGCGGAGAAGGTATTGGCATCACGCAATCGGTCTTCTCTCCGGGCGCCTGCTGGTTCAGGGTCTGTGGGTAGCCTCCTTCAAGGTGGTACTGTATGCCCAGTTCCACACCCTGGTTTTCCAGTGGAACTACTGTCCAGGTGGTAAAAATCTCTTGTCTCTGAAATCATTAGATTCCTGTGCGCCACCTAGTCAGAGTCTCTCTGAGTTGGTGACAGAGATTCCCGACTCTTCGGTCCGGGAAGTTGTTCCTTCCTTCCAGTGGTCGGTGTTTACGACGAATGCCAGCTCACGGGTTGTGAACCTGGAGGTTCACAAAACTGGGGGGTCCAGTCGGCCCTGAGTCGCTGGACTTGCGTGGACCTATGACCACACCTCCTTGAATGTGTCTGGTCTCGGTAGCTACCCAGGGTCGGGCCTGGCTAGTGCCTGGTGGAAGACCGCCTGGGAATACCAGGTGCTGTCTACTGTTCATTGTCCTACTATTTTAGGCGATCAGGCTATGCTTCTCCTTGTGGTCGACCAATCTGGTTTCAGCCGGACAACGCCACGGCCGTGGCTTCAGTCTACCATCAGGTATGCCGGCAGGCAGACTACTGGAGTCGCCAGATGCTGGACCAGGGCGACTGGTCTTTGTGCTTGGGGTGTTTCGGCTCCCTTGCAGGAGGTGAGCCTCACATGGCATGGATCTCCTGGCAGCTTGTCTCCGCCGCAAGGGTGTCAGTTAGTGGCCAGGTCTAGTGATCTTGTACAGACGCGCCAGTCGCACTGGTGGCCCTGTGTTGTCTGTATCGGTGATTTTTTGCCATTCCTCCATGGTAGTTGCTTCCTCGGCCGCTCCACAGAGTGGATGCTGAGGAGATCCCGATGATTCTAATCGCTCCAGATTAATCTCGGCGTCCTTGGTAGCGGAGGCACCCTGGCGATTGCCAGGGCAGGAGGTTCCTGTCTCAAGGTCCCATACTTCCTCCTGTTGTACAGTCACTGACTTGCTTAACATGGTTATTGGAAGCCAGACTTTAGGTGACCAGGGTCTGTCTGACTCGGTCATCTCAACAGGGCACCGTAGTCTTCTTCCGGAGGATCTACCGTCGCACCTCTCTTGGTGCGAAGGGATGGAGTGACGTCCACGGGCGTACTTTCAATGTCCAGGGTCCTGCTGTTTTTAAAGCTTGGATTGGATCTAAAAATTGCTTAAAGCACCGTTTGGGGGCAGATTTCAGCCTTGGCTGTGTTCTTTTAGTGGCCTTTTTGCGGCCCGTTCCCTGGTGGGTCCCCTTTTTTTGTGTGCAAGGGGTTTGTCATATACTTTCCCCTCTTGGCCCATCTCTTCCCCCATGAGTTTTGACTCTGGTGCTCTCGGTTCTTCAGGAACCTTCCTTTTGGAAACATCAGAGAGATTTTCTCTTGACACTATCTCAGAAGGTGGCCCCTTTAGTGGCCTTTACCTCTGTTAGAGGGGTTTCTGAGTTGGCGGTCTTGTCTTGCAAGCCGCCATGCTTGATCCCCCATAAGGATTAGGTGATGGTGCGCCCGCGACCTTCCCTTCTTCCGAAGGAGGTTTCGGCCTTTCATACTTTAGGCGTGGTACGCGCTTTGCGGGTATACCAGCCTACTACGGCTCCATTTCGGAGCTTCTGACTCTCTTTTGTGTCGGTGTCTGGTCCACAAAAGGGCCTGGCGGTCTCGTCGACCACCATTTCTCGGTGGATCGGGCAGGCCGTCATACAGGCCTATGCTCCTAAGGGCGGGCCCCCCTTTCCGGTCACGGCACTTTCGACCAGGGCAATTGGTGCTTCCTGGTTTTTTTTTTTTTTTTTTTTCCCGACATCATGCGTCGGTCTCACAGGTGTGCGAGGCGGCGATTTGCTTGTCCGTTCACGCTTTTTCCAGAATTTACATGGTTGCTGTGAGTGCATCTTATGATGTTTTTTTCAGCCGCTAGTTTTTGCCGGCGGCTGTTTAAAGTTGCACCTCCTCCGTTGAGGAGCTCTGCTTGTTTTGGGGTGAAGTTAAAATTGTTTTTACTGATATATTTCCCACCCCTCGTTTTTTGACACTGCTTGGGGACGTCCCACTTGTCAAGATTTAAGGAGCTGTGTCCGTCCATGGACGATAAGAGAAAATAGGATTTTTTGTACTCACCGTAAAATCCTTTTCTCTGAAGTCCATGGACGGACACAGCTCCCACCCCTCCTTTTTAGGTTTGTACTGCTTGTTACGAACTGAGGCTGCAAGCTGCAGTGAGGAGGGTTATGTCTGGAGGGACCGCCCCCTGGGCGGGGCTGTTCAACTCTGTTAATGTAACATGTATTTAACTATTTAACATGTTTCTGCCTAGTCCTCTCCTGTAAACAGGGAACATAACCCACTTGTCAAGATTTAAGGAGCTGTGTCCGTCCATGGACTTCAGAGAAAAGGATTTTACGGTGAGTACAAAAAATCCTATTTTTTTGCACTCAACCTGCTGGTTGAATGAAAAAAAAAAAAAAAAAAAGACTCATCTATGGCCTGCACTGTATAGCAAAGATGGATGAATGTTTTTTTTTTTTATGTTCAGCCTGCAGGTGTATGCAATATATGGCCAACTTTATTTATTTCAGGCAGGGCGGCCATCAGGGGGATACAGGCATTACACCTGTAAGGGGCCCGGCTGGCCCTCTCCCTTTTTTTTCACATTTTTTTGCATTAAACCCATGGTCCCAGCTGGCCCCCCTCCCATTTTTTTTTATTTAATTTTTTTTTTGCATTGCACCTAAAGGGGCCCAACGGTTCCCAGGGCATCAGGTACTTGTATAACGCTGTCAATTTATGCATCGCTTTACATATACAATGTACATTCACATCAGTCCCTACCCTCAATGATTTTTGATTTCTAATTTAGTGGTAACACTAGTTTTTTGGTGGGCATTTAGATAAGAATTTTTGAATTCTAATTTAGTGGTAGCACTAGTTTTTTGGCCTTTCCAAATGTCCCTTCCATAAACCTTCTTTCTGTATCTACCCTCAAGGAGCTTACACTCTTTAGAGTGTGGGAGGAAACCCACGCAGGCACAGGGAGAACTGAAGGCAGGTAGTGTCATGGTTGGGATTTTATATTACTGATTCTTTCATCCAAGCTATACAGTGTGGATGGATGAACCTCACATTGTGCCTATGTATTTTGTTAGCTGCACCGCTGGCTGTCAAAAGAGTGGGTCAGTGACTGCATTTGATTGGATAAAGCTACTTTTTGGCCAATAATTTTCCACCTGGCTCCTTCAATTTTTCCCATTGACCCAGATGAATTGGTTTTATTAAAGGGGTTGTAAAGGTAAGTTTTTTCACCTTAATGCATTCTATTATCACTGGAGCACGCCCGCAAGAACTAACCACCATGCAAGCTCGCTCACATGAAGGTGGTTAGTTCTTGCAGGGAGGACCAGAGATAGCCGCCGAGGGACCCCAGAAGACCAGGTTCGGGGCCACTCTGTGCAAAACGAGCTGCACAGTGGAGGCAAGTATAACCTGTTTGTTATTTAAAAAAAAAAAAGTATCTTTAGTGTTTCTTTAAGGGTCCCCCAAGACCCCTTGTTAAAATGGTTGATAAAGGCTGCTATGGATAGTCATAGTCGGGAATGCAAAATGCACTAACCCACAACTTTCAATAATTCATTGGCCACTGACCAGTCTTCAGTAGAGGGAAGTCTGGTTGTTCGTGTTTAGTGCACTTCTCACTTCAAGTTTGGTCTTTGTAATGTCTTAGTAAAGAGATCTACTTGTTATATTAATATTATAGTATAAAATAATGATCTGTAGGAAACAAACACCCAGTCGTATCTCAGACCACAGGAAACCACAAGTGAATGCTGCATGTTTAGTTTAGATCTTTAACCATATCAAGCTATGTAGAAAATAGTCTCTGACCAGCAGACGTCTCACATTGCCTAGATAGATGCTTCCATGGGAACGACATGTGCACATTTGATAGAAATCCACAGAAGACACAAAAACATCACATCTCTGGAAAATAAAACCTCCTCTGATAGCTAAGAAGCCAGTCCTAAAACAAGAAGAAAACAAAGTATTGGGTAGCTACACGGATTATACACTGTGGGGCTCTGACAACTGAGGCCTCGTACACACGACCGAGTTTCTCTGCAAAAACCAGCAAGAAACTTGCTGGGAGATATTTTTTTGCCGAGGAAACCGGTCATGTGTACATTTTCGTCGAGGAAACTGTCGAGAACCTCGTCGAGCCAAAAAGAGAGCAAGTTCTCTATTTCCTCGACGGGAGTCTGATTTGGCTCGTCGAAATCCTCGACGGGCTGGTTTTCGACGAGAAACTCGGACGTTTGTATGCTAAGAAACACGCGCTTGCTCAGATTAAAGTATGAGACGGGAGTAAAAGTAGCATTTGTGATGGAGATAGCACATTTGTCACCCTGTAACAGACTGAAAAGTGCAAATCGTCTCTTTTATTTAACACGCAAACACATGAAATTAGCAAAAGCAGCCCTAAGAGTTGTGCCAGTGGAATCGAACTTCCCCTGCCGTTGTATGTGTTGTATGTCACAGCGTTTGAGAACGAGGAGATTTTGTCTGTTACGTGTGTACGCAAAGCAAGCTTGTCGAGTTCCTCGACAAGCCTAACAAGGAACTCAACGAGGAAAACTATGTGTTTCGCCCGTTGAGTTTCTAGGTCGTGTGTACGAGGCCTCACTGTAACGAGGAGGGATAAAATCAGAACTTACTTATGCTTCATACAACATATTTTTTTATTTATTTTTTGCGCAGATAATCTGCCACTCTGGTCGGTGGAGCCTTTGCTCTATTCATATAAATTCAACAAAATGGGGAATATTGTTATAGTTCCAGCATGTGCAAATCTAGGACTGAAGTCTTCAAATGTAACCATGGCTTAACTGTAAAGGCCTGTACACACGATAAGAAAATTGGGGGAAAAAAATTTTGTCTGACGATTTTCAGATCGTTAGTATGGTGCTTTCAACTGCCGATTGCGGTTTTGCATATGACAAAAACTGGATATGCAAGCTATACAATTTTTGTTGAATGTGAACACAACGTCCGATTTTATTTTAAATATTTATTTAAAATCGTGAGAGCAAGACTACGCATTCTCAGAAACGAAAGAATACATACAAAACTATTAAAAAAAAGGAAAAAAGGGCAAAAGACAGCCCTGGGTCAGACTTTAAAGGCACTTTGGATAAAGAATAGATAAAAAAGCAATATATATACTCACAAATTAGCATGAAACAAGGCTTGTCAATTGATCGGACTGCGTCCCTTGACACCTGCAGCCAGTTCTGTAAACTTAGGCAGACTTGTACCCTAAAAAAGCACTATGAAGAACAAAGCCTGATTCTAAAGAGCAAATTTAAGAAGAAGGGGTACGAACAGGAGCACATCGAAGAAGCCTTCTAAAAATCTCTGCATTTGTATGACGATGTCTGTGCAGGAGGAGAAAAAAAATGAAATATGATGGAGATGAACAACCACAAGTAAGGTTCTGTACCAGATTTAACAACAAAGTCACCATAATACAAAAAATCTTCAGGAAAAATTGGAAGAGTCTTGAATCAAATCCGCTCCTGAAAACTAGACTATCATCACACCCAAATCTAGTTTTTAGGAGACCTAAGGAGTATTATTGCCCCGAGTAGAGTGAAAAAGAGTAGGAATAGAGGGCTAAATAATCCTTGGACTGCCATTTTTGATCAAAAAGGCAGCTATATGTGCAGGAGTAGTAACTGTGGGAACTGCGCATACATGTGCCACAGAAAAAAATATGTAGTTGGGGTTGATGGTAAGAGCCACAAGATTAGGCAGTTTATTAACTCTTTTACCTCTTCTCTTTTGATATGAGTCTAGCATGCCACAAAAAAATGACGAACGGTCGTCCGAAAATCTGATTGTGTGTACAAGGCTTTAGACTCCGTTCACATACGTTTTGGGCACAGTTTCATTGCAATTTTTTCAAAGAAGTCCGGTGAGGTTTTTCGTTCACCGGTTTAGGTGCGATTCGGGTGCGAATTTTACACTTGAAATCGCACCTGAACCAGACCTAAAGTCATACAGGACTCTTTTGAAAAACGCACTGCGGTGGCCCACAGATATGTGAACGGACTCCATAGAAAACTGGTTTGGTTCACACGTCACGCATCCAATTCACATATATGCGAACCGAGACTAATTAGTAAAGTGGCAGCTTCAGGCTAGGTTCCCATCTATGTGTTTTGCAGTGCAATTAACATGTTTTTCTATGGGTCATATTGACTGTGTTTTTTCAACCTCTGAGTTTTTTTGGAAAAGGTCAGAGAACTTTTTTGCAAGTTGCGTTTTTTAGTTCCATAGACTTTAATAGAAATAAAACATGTACGCATCAAAAGCACATGAAAAATTAAATGCTTGCATTTTTGATGCATTTCCCCTACTTTCTCCTGCATGACAACAAACACCTATGAAAAATGCACTAAAAACGCTTGTCAATTGCAAATTGCACCGGAGAAATGCATTCACTAACGGCAACTTGCATAGGTGTGAACTTAGCCCCAATAAGCAGCAGTCAGCATGATGTGGACTTACTTCATTAGAAGTAAGTTATGTGACTGAAGCTTTACGCCATAAAATGTAACTAAACCTTTGAGGGCCGGTTCCCATCTGGATGTCATCCTTTCAGTCATGCTTTTTTCAAAGAAAAAATTGATTCGGTTTACATCAGTTTGCACATCCGAGTTCAGTTAAAGCGGTTGTAAACCGCATAAACTTCCCCCCCCCCCCCCCCCAAACCTGCAATGCAAAAGGCATAATAGGCTAGTATGCACCGCATACTAGCCTATTATGAAATACTTACCTCGGAACGAGGTGTGTACCACTTACCTGGTCCACGCCGAGCAGGATGTCATCTTGCTCCGGCGTGTCTTCCGGGTATCGCCGCTCCAGCGCTGTGATTGGCTGGAGCGGCGATGACGTCACTCCCGCGCGTGCGCGCGGGAGATTTAAAATCGGCAGGGTCCGGCGATGCCGGTCCTTCAGCCGTGGATTCCCCCCTGCGCATGCGCCGCCCGCATTGCGGGGGTAATATCTCCTAAACCGTGCAGGTTTAGGAGATATTCTCCTTACCTACAGGTAAGCCTTGTTGTAGGCTTACCTGTAGGTAAAAGTCCAAATAGTGGGTTTACAACCACTTTAAGTTTACCTCAGGCCTCGTACACAAGACTGAGTTTCTCGGCAAAAACCAGCAACCTATGGGTGACATCATTGCCCAGGCATACATCCATTGTCAGCACTCTCTCCTCTCCATTGAAGCCATCTGCTGGGGAGATCACATGACCAGACTGGAACGCTCTGAGAATAGGGAAGTACAGTGGGTAAAATAATAATTTGATCCCCTGCAGATTTTGTAAGTTTGCCCCCCTTTTACAAAGAAATTAAGAAGAAGATGTATTTTCAATGACAGACACATAATATCAACCAAAAATCCCCAAAAAGTTTGGTGAGTAAAATAAGTATTTGATCCCCAAGCAAAACCTGACTCCTCCAAACATAGCGAGTCAAGTTAATGCCAAAGAGCTCAATTTTTTGGTCTCATCTGACCACAGCACTTTCTCCCAATCCTTCTCTGAATCATTAGATGTTCATTGGCAAACCTCAGACAGTATGAAATGTGCAGCGCTAATAAGTGACCAATAAATAAATCACTTCAAATTGATTAAAGTGATCTAGTGCTGTAGACTAAATACACCCATATTTAACAGTTTAAAATTGTGATGCAAAGTGCCCATAAAAGAAAGGAATAAAAGAAAAAATTCCAAAGTGCAGTGTCCAAAAACTGATCAGTGACAATCATTGACTTCATATGTATTATGGTGACAGTTTGATAGAAGGTCTACCACTGGAGATGCAGATATGTTTACCAGAACGATTGAACTCAGGTAGGTGTACACCTAGTGAGTCAATCAGGCTCTGTGGTATAAAATACCCCAGTGGTATCGGGTACACGATCTGGATATAACCTCAGATAGATGTTGGAAGTAAATGGGTTCCGTTGAAGCATTCAGCCCCACCATTAAAAGAAGAAGCAAGGTATATAGTGTGATAACGTAAAAAACATTTATTTATAAAAAAAAAAACTACACTCACGTTTTAAAGAGTAAACTAGCACTTATCTAGAAAGTGACAGTGGTCTCAGCATGGCTTTCCGATGCGTTTCGACGTATGAGTCATCATAAGATGAAGTGTTTCGACTTATGAGTCGTCATGAGATGACTCATAAGTCAAAATGCATCAGAAAGACATGCTGAGACAACTGTCACTTTCTAGATAAGCGCTATTTTACGCTTTAAAAACGCAAGTGTAATTCCTGTTTTTTTTATAAATATTTTTTTTTGTTTTATGGTATCACACTATATACCTTGTCAGTGGCAGCTAGTGATATATTTTTTTGGGGGGTGGCAGACAACTCCTCCCAGATGGGTCGTGTCACAGGAGGCCACTCAGAGAAGTAGAGCCACCCTGCGGCCGTACAAAGTCGTACGGCCGTCGGGAAGTAGTTAAATGCATTTTTTGCTGTGAAAATGACAATGGTCCCAAAAATATGTCAAAATTGTCCGAAGTGTCCACCATAATGTCACAGTCACGAAAAAATCGCTGATTGCCGCCATTAGTAGTAAAAAAAAAAAAAAATTAATAGAAATGCAATAAAACTATCCCATATTTTGTAAACGCTATAAATTTTGCGCAAACCAACCGATAAACGCTTATTGCGATTTTTTTTTTTTATCAAAAATAGGTAGAAGAATACGTATCGGCCTAAACTGAGGAAAAAAATTGTTTTTATATACTTTTGGGGGATATTTATTATAGCAAAAAGTAAAAAATATTGAATTTTTTAAAAAATTTACGCTCTATTTTTGTTTATAGCGCAAAAAATAAAAACCGCAGAGGTGATCAAATACCACCAAAAGAAAGCTCTATTTGTGGGGGAAAAGGACGCCAATTTTGTTTGGGAGCCACGTCGCACGACCGCGCAATTGTCAGTTAAAGCGACGCAGTGCCAAATCGCAAAAAACTGGCTGGGTCCTTTAGCTGCCTTTAGGTCCGGGTCTTAAGTGGTTAAGGGGAGCAGCGCCCTGCATTACGCGGCGCTACTACTTCTTGTTCTACTGCATTGACACAAGCTCTCTCCCAATAGAGAAGAACAAGAAGCCAAGGAGACACCTATTGCTCTGGATCTAATATCCCACACCTACACAACCAGAATACAATATTTGAATTGTAAAAAAATATAAAATATAAATGTATTGCAACATAAAAAAAAAAAACATAAAATCTGCAATATAAGAGCTGCTCTTTAGATTAGATTTAGCTCCCAAATTTTTGCTGTCGTAAATTGTCGGAATTTCTGATCGTGTGTACGTGGCATAAAGCTGTTCCGGAAAATCCTACCAAAACCTAAGGACGAGTCCTGACACTTTGGCGCCCCCTTCCCTCTGGCGCCTGGGTGCAGTGCACCCCGTCTCGGATCGGCCCTGGACTTGACCACGCTCTCATAGAAGTAAGGCAGGCCATTGATGGGTTGCAGGAAAGGAATTTGCACGATTCCCACATAAACACAGACAGGGGAATCCCTCCTGCTGAGCCATTGTATTCTACACAGTTATTTTCTTCCCCTGGTAAGGCCAGCTTCCCTCACACGGAGGTGGAATCGATTATAAACTCACAATACACAGGGATTGTATTACAAGGCACTATATTTAGAATACCATAGCACATTCTGAATTGGCATGTCATTTGGGACACTATAAACGTTTGTGCACAAGGTTTTATTTTGCACACAATTTTGATTATTTTGTGATGCTTATAAATATATAGGTGTGATTGGCATTATATGTAATAAGGCACACTGATTCACTTATATACATCGTTCCATACAATTTTGTCTTTATTTGATGATGGCACAGAGTGATAATAATTTGTATGCATTAAAATGTCTGGCGTCATAACTGATCACATGTGCAGTACAATGACAAATGCAGATCAAACAAAGGCCAAGATGGCAGCTTCCTTGGCTGAAAAGGTTTAATGCTTTTTCAGTTCTGCAAATAGTACATTTCTAAATATTGTGTCCGCTACTTGTCAAGTAACATATATAATCTACTGATTACTGAGTCTTCAGCATCTTTGCTTGCAGATGGAATATTTCTATTGTAGCTCTTCTGTGAGATGGCCTGTGTAATTGAACACGCAAACAGATATTCAATGAGTCATCTTTCCATAAGGGAGGTTGGCATGGATACGCGTTAAGCGGTGACACAGGTTTCCGTGTGATCAATGGTAATATAATAATAGCTGGGATCCGGGTTCTGTTTCTTTCTATTGTGATCCCAAGACACAATACAAAGCCACTTTCAGTGGGTGTAAATATAAGGAGATTTATTAGCACTATTCATTATAGAGAATACAGGAGAAAAAGATTTTCATTCTTCACTGTATGACATTTTAAGGTTTTTAGGACTTTCTATAAATAAAGACCACATAATTCTTTCATATGAAACTTAAAGGGGTTGTAAAGGTAATAGTTTTTTCACCTTAATGCATTCTATGCATTAAGGTGAAAAAACATCTGTGGATTAGCACCCCCTGTTTACTTACCTGACCCCTCGAAATTCCCGCGCCGTGAACGCGCAGGCATCTCGGCCGATTAGAGATTTTTTTTAGATTAGAGGCCCCCCGAACCCCCAATTTACTTACCTGACCAATCGAAAGTCCTGTGTCGTGAACGCGCAGGCTTCTCGGCCGTCTTCTCGGCTCATTCATTAGCTGATTGAAAGCAGCCATTGGCTCGCGCTGCTGTCAATCACATCCAATGATGCAGCGTGCCAGGGGCGGGGCTGAGTGATACAGTCAGCTCTATGGCTGCCGGCTGTATGACGGGAGCACGCCCGCAAAAACTCAACACCGAGCTCGCATGAAGGTGTTGAGTCCTTGGGGGGGGGGGGGGGGCCAAGGAACCCCAGAAGACCAGGTTCCGGCCACTCTGTGCAAAACGAGCTGCACAGTGGAGGTAAGTGAACCAACAATGCACTAGCTTAAAGGAACCTATTTAGAAAATAAAAGACGAACCTTTACAACCCCTTTAATTTTTCTCGGCTCGTCGTAGTGGGACATCTCATTCAAAGTCCCAAAAACTCCCTTCTCTCTGTCGTAGTGTTGTACGTCACCGCATTCTTGACGTTCGCAATTTCCGACAACATTTGTGTGACCGTGTGTATGCAAGACAAGTTTGAGCAAAAATCCGTCGGAAAAAAATACACGGTTTTGTTGTGGGAATGTCCGATCGTTTGTACGCAGCATGAGTATGTCCTTACCATCTTTAGCATAGAAAGAGAGTTGAGTGACAAGATATTTTAACATTCTATCCACATACTCAACTATCCAAACAGTCTATGGCAGAAATAGGGTGTTTATGTAGAGGCCCATTATATTTATGTACATTTGGTGGTATATAAAAAGGCTTATATTATATACCTTTCATGAATGCCCATTGTCATTTTTTTTATTAATTAATACACTAGAAGGGAAAAGGTATGCCTTCTGTTCTCTCATGGCAGTTGGTGTCTGCATGTTGTCTTTCAATTTCCTCAATATAGTATTCCTCAGTGAGGAGGACAACATTGCTCCCCTTATTTTTATCACTGAGCTTCACAATTATTTCTGTTATGCCTTGAGGATCCTCCAATACCTAATTTTCCTGTCTATTCAAATGATCTCCCTGATTCACTTTCTATTTATCTTTGCTTACATCTCTCAAAAAAAAAAATAGATGTTTTTATTCAAATGAAGGGGCATCTTTCTTATTTTTCATTTTTAAATTATATGTAGTGTAATATTGGGGGGTGTTTAGCTCAGTGATAGATGCTTTTTCAGTGAGTCCATGGCAGTCAGCTATCAGATTTAAGGGTGTGGCAGCCGCTTTTATTAAAAGCAACAAAATAAAAGTTCATACCCAGTATTGCCCACACAGGATTCTTCTCCAATAAATGCAACAAACGAAAAAAATACAGTGCCACCGGGCTCTTAGGCTTACTCTGCCTTGACTTGCAGTTCCTTGCTGCACAGGCCTACTCCTGGCCTTAACAGGATTCTCCAGCCTCCCTGGGTTTTCTTACTCTCCCCAAGACCTCAAGACTTTCTCCAGCCCCCTTGGACTTTGGTCTCCCAGGCCAGTGTAGCCGTCCCAACCTTCCCTATCCTTTAGGCAAGAAGTTCCACTCACCAAGGATGCAGTCTAAGAAAGATACCACCAGGTTCTCTGAAAGGGCCCTGAATCCAAATGGCAGCAACTGCTCACACTCCAACTTCCACCACTTCCTACTCTCACCAGCTCATCGTTATATGGCCTGTGTGCACCTGGGCACACACCCTGCTGGTTGTCCATAACACCCGGACACAGGGTTGGAGATTCCGTCCCACCCAAGACTCTTGAGAATCTCCAAAATACAGAGCCGAATTACACACATAGCAATATCCGGAGAAAGCCGCCAGTTTTCTCCTCCCAAAATAACTGCGCTGTAGCTCTGCAGTCAGCAGACATGCAAACTCTGTGTCTTTTTTTAAACGTAATATTCCCAAGGCAGGAACTCCCACCATCACATAACCCCCCCCCCTTTTGTTTTAATCCAGAGGGATTATTCTCTTTTCTTGGGGGAATTCTGATTTCCCTGATCCTAATGCCGCGTAACTGTGGATTTTTTTCCGACGGATGTTTGCTCAAACTTGTCTTGCATACACACGGTCGCAACAAATGTTGTCGGAAATTCCAAACACCAATGAACGCGGTCACTTACAAGACGTACACCGACACCGTACACCGGCAGTATTAAAGGGAAGTTTAATACCAGTCGTGTTAGTAGAAGTTTGGTGAGATCAGAGCATGCATGGAATTTTGTGCATCGGAATGGTCTACTACACAATCGGAATTTACGAGAACAGATTTTGTTGTCGAAAAAATTTGAGAACCAGCAAATGTCCGATGGAGCTTACACACAGTCAGAATTTCCGACAACAAGCCCCGATTGAACATTTGTTGTCGGAAATTCTGAGCGTGTGTACGCGGCATTACTCTTTAAACCTTTACAACCACTTTAAAGCAGAAGTTCACCCTAAAAAGAGTATTTTTTTTTTTTTATAACAAAATGTTATACTTACCTCCACCGTGCAGTTTGTTTTGCACAGAGTGGCCCCGATCCTCCTGTTCTGGGGTCCCTCGGCGGCTATCCTGGCTCTTCCCCGCAATAGCTTACCCCCTCTGGTGTATGATTCGGTCCCGCCCCCCGGCGGCCGCATCGGTCCGCCCCCGGCGGCCACATCGTTGGATTTAATTGACAGCAGCGGGAGCCAATGGCTGCGGTGCTATCAATCTATCCAATCAACACCGAGAGAAGAGGACACCGGGGGATGCACACAGCAGGTGAATGGGCTCAGGTAAGTAAAACAGTAGGGCTGGGGGGCCCCTGACAGCAAGGTGTTTTTTTACCTTATTGCATAGGATGCATTAAGGTGGAAAAACATAAACCTTTACAACCCCTTTAAGTCACTAACCCAAAAGAGTAGTATGCATATCTGGAAAGTTAAAAAAAAATCAGCAGTCCTTACCTTTTTGTTTACTTTTATTAGGTCAGTGACTGCAAGCATTAAAGCTGGACTTTCAGGTCGTCTGCCAGGCAACAAGCATTTTTTATAAGGACAAATTAGCAACTGCATCCTCCACAATTTTTAATCACAGATTTCCTATAAAGGCCATCTCCACCAAAAATGAATGGGATGTAAAAAGCAAGCCTATGATTTAGATTGCCAGCAGAAATACAGTTAGATTTCCAGCAGTAAAGGAATTTTTTTTTTTGCTAAAATGACTGTTTATAGGGTATAGAGACATAATGATGTTAACTGATTCCTTTTAAAAATGATTAAAAATAGATACAAATCAATCATATAATGTGCCTGCAGTTTCTAGTTTCGTTTTTGCATGTTATTTGCTGCTCTGTGATGTACAGAGCCACAGAGCCAATACAGGGCAGTGATGGTTTGGAAAATGAAACTGATTGGTGCTGAGGGGTTTTAGACACACAGTAATCACACCTCCTTGATTAGTGACCACAGAGAGAAAGCTCCCAGCACTGTGGTTATCAGGAAACAGACAACCAGGAAGTGTGGAGATCAGAGAAGAATTACAGCAACTTGAGAGCAAAAACGAATAACGAGGACATGAAAACAGCACTGCATTAAGGTAAAGCAAGCTATTAAGATAAAAATTTTTTTTATTTACAAACCCTTTAACCTTTACAAGTACAAGAATTGCCAGTTTGTGATTGTACTTGTTCTCCATTGTTTTGCCATATCTTTATATTTTATAGCATATGGTGCATTATGCTAAGACAATATATCCCTCCTCTGGTGTTGAGGACAGCTAATCACAAGCTACTGTATGTATATTATCCACAATGGATTACCCAAGACCTGCCAAGTATTCTTTTAAAGGGTCACTAAAGGAAAAAAAATGTTGCCTAAAATGAATGTCTGCAAGGTAGTGTAATGATTCTGTTAAAAAATGAGTAAATACCTATTTAATTCCTTCATCTATATCACCTCCGGCGTTCTAGTTTCTGTTCTCTCATTCACTTCCTGGTTTGCATCGCTGGTTCATGTAAGAACTACATTTCCCAGTATGCATTGCGGCATGCCCAGTAATTCACACCTTGAAGTCTCTAACACGTAGAGAGCGTCCTGTCGCACAGATGTAGTTCCCAGGAGGGGGTGAGCACGTTACTGACCGCAACAGTAAATCCTCCCTTCACGGTGGTCAGTAACAATCAGACAAGCAGAAAGTGAACAGAACAGAGAAGAAATAGAGCAACTTTTGAGCAAAAACGAACAATGAGAAAGTGAAAAGAGGAATGTCTGCAGGTAAAGGATGCTTATTATGAAAAATAAAAATTCCTTTACAACCCCTTTAAGTAAATATCTGTGACTTGTTGTACATTAAAGCAGAGCTTGATGTAGATGTTATTATCTTCCAGAACTACAGCTTGTTTTTGTTTTTTTTTTATAGCTAGGGTAAAAATCATGCGGCAGTTTAAATATGTGATTGCACATTAATTTACATTTATTTTATAGAGAAGATGGGAGGAAGGTATTTCCCCACAAAATAATTTAACATTAGGTCTATATATTATTTACTGTTCTGTTATACAGTTGCTACATAAGCAACTGAATTAGTAAAATCCACAGTGACAACATAATATTTTTAAAATATACACATTGCAACAGGAGGTGACTTTTCAGAATGAATATTTAAATGTCTGTATTTCCAGATCAAGAAGACAGGGCTTTCTGAAATGCACTGCAAACCAAAAGAAAAAAGAGGCAATCAGTTGTGTTACAATATACAGTATAGCATAACATGATACTAGAAGTCATTTTATAAAAGCCTTCGATGGAGAGATAAATCACATAACACATACATAATTGTGCTATAAATATAGTTTATTTTTGCTAAATAGAACCTTTTTATTTCTCAAACATATTTTATTAATTTCCAAAGTTGTGGGGAAAAGTTTAGCGGTGGCAATATTTTTTTTTTAAGTAAATATGCTAAAAACGTTGGAAATTTAAATACGATGGGCCAGATTCACAAAGAGATACGACGGTGTATCTACAGATACACCATCGTATCTCTGACTTACACTGGTCCTATCTATGCTCCTGATTCATAGAATCAGATACGCATAGATAGGGCTTAGATCCGACAGTGTTACAATGTGTTACACTGTCGGATCTTATTTTCGATTTAAAAATGGCGCCGGGGGCGTTCCCGCTGATTTACCTTGAATAATATGTAAATCAGCGAGATACGCAAATTCACGAACGTACGCGGACCCGACGCAGTCTTCTTACGACGTTTCCGTAGCGGCTTTCCCGTCGTATACTTACCCCTGCTTTTATCAGGCGCAGCCAATGTTAAGTATAGCCGGCGTTCCCGCGTCGAATTTGAATTTTCTAACGTCGTTTGCGTACGCCGATTCACAAACACGCGCGTCGCAAGTCACGCTCACGTCGAAACCACTGACGTCCTAGTGACGTCTGTGGGAGCAATGCACGCCGGGAAATGCGCCGCATGCGCATTTAAATCGGCGCGGGAACGCGCCTGATTTAAATAGTACACTCCCCCTAGCGGCGGAATTTGACTTCCGCCGGGGGATTTAGGATCCGCCGCCGCAAGTTTGGAGGTAAGTGGTTTGTGAATTAGCCACTTGCCTCTCAAACTTGCGTGAGCGGATCTTAAATCACGTAGATCGAGCGGATCTATAGATCCTCTGAGCTACGTGAATCTGGCCCGATAAAACAAAAAAAAAAAAAAAAAAACAATCATGCTATGAATTCTCAACTTTTCCAGTGAAAATGGATCTTGCCCCGCCTACAACCACTATCACCCTGCCTCCCTACTGGGCATGACAGCAGCCTACCCTATTAAAATTATGAGCACAGCATCTAGAGGTGTAAGAAGAGCCTACCAGATTCCAAATGTAGACCAGGAGCACATGGATTGTTGCCAGGGATGGGTCTTACTATCCATCTGTCTGCATTGCATTAAAACACATGTATCATGAGCCCACTGCCTTCTATATCCCTCCTGATGCACACTATCAGATGAAAAACGTACCTGAACAATTTCCCATGACATACCACAATGCAGCGCATATATGTTCACCAGAAGCATTGAAAATAATTGGGATTCTAAGTGACACGCATTTTGATGCGTCGTAAGGTGTGCACAGGTAGGCTTCCTTTGTCTAGTTTTCCATCATATGTCTGAATTTCTATCAGGTTTACTTTAGGATATACTTTCCTTTTTTTTTAAAATAGAAATGAGACACCAGGAGGTGGCCTCGTTGCTCTCTGGAGATGCTGAGCCTTAGGCCCCATACACACGAGAGGATCGTCCAGCGGACCGTTTCTCGTGGATTTCAGCGGATTTCTCTGCGATGGAGTGTACTCACCATCGCATTGAAATCCGCGCCGAAATCCTCTGGCGATGACGTGTCGCTCCGTCGCCGCGATTATGACGCGGCGACGTGCGCGACGCTGTCATATAAGGAATTCCACGCATGCGTCGAATCATTACGACGCATGCGGGGGATCCCTTCGAACGGATGGATCCGGTGAGTCTATACAGACCGCAGATAGATTTGTTTAGCATGTCAGCAAATATCTGATCTGCTGGAATCCATCCCAGGGGAAAAATATCCGCGGAAACAGATCCGCTGGAGTGTACACACCATAGGATCTATCCGCTGAAACCCATTCGCTGGGATTTTTCAGCGGATGGATTCTATCGTGTGTATGGGGCCTTAGGCTACTTTTACACTGGGGCGCTTTGCAGGTGCAAAACGCCCTGAAAGAGCCGCTCCTCTCACTCCAGTGTGAAAGCCTGGGCTTTCACACTGGAGCGGTGCACTGGCAAAATGTCCTGCCAGCCACATCTTTGAGGCGCTGTAGGAGTGGTAAATACACCGCTCCTAAAGCGCCCCTGCCTATTGAAATCAATGGGCAGCGCCGCCAAACCAAAAGCGCCGCCAAACCAAAAGCTGCACCGGCACTTTGCGGGCAGTATTAGCCCTTTTTCGGGCGCTAGCGGGTGTTAAAAGCCCTGCTAGTGGCCGAATAGCGCTGCAAAAGCGACGGTAAAGAGCCGCTAAAAATAGCGGCACTTTATCGCCGGCGGCGCAACGCCCCAGTGTGAAAGTAGCTGTATTTGGTGCAAATAGGTGAAAGCCAACATGTGACCCAGCTACAAACGTTTTACTTTTCATTTGTTCACTGTTTAGTCCATTTGGAAAATTGCTGCTTGTGATTTTTAATTGTAAGTAATGCAATTAAATGCAAGTAATGTTACCTGAAATCAACAAAGCCTCTTTTGTCCTTGTCCAGAAAGTCTATTAGTTGTTGTGTTTCTTCTTCTGGCATTTTAATTCCAGTAACCTACAGTTAAAAATGCAAAATCAAAAGCCGCACATGAATATAACAATATTGTACTTATCATTATAAAATTAAATATATAATTGAAATGATGACTCCTGTGTTACTTTTTAAAAAGCAGCCAGTAGTTTTTAAAGGATGAACATATAAAATTCTCAGTATATAAAAACACGGCATAGTTACTAGACATAGAAATGTTTGCTGCCATCTTCTGTCATTTGAGAGTATTGCTGCTCACTATGGGCCAGATTCAGGTAGATCGGCGCATCTTTATACCGGCGTAGCGCATCTCATATGCGCTACGCCGACGTAACTCAGAGAGGCAAGTACAGTATTCACAAAGCACTTGCTCCTAACGTTGCACCGGCGTAACTTAATTCCGTCGGCGTAAGCCAGCGTAAGTGTAAGTGGGTGTGACCTTATGCAAATGATGGTCCGAACGTGGAGTAGTGATATACCCCCAGCGTATCCTGAACGGAGTATCCTCACAACTACGCCGGCCCAACTTCCTGGGAAACGCCGGCCAACCAGCTTAGGCCGAGCCTATAAATACGCCCAGATATGCGCCCGTCCGGCGCAAAAGTACATCCTGTCCCCCCCCCCCCTTAGGGAAGGTACTTTTGCAAAGCGATGGCGGCTGCAGCAAATACAGGCAAGAAGTAGAGGAGGAAGAAAAACTTTAGCCCAGAGGAGAGGGCTAATATTGTTGCTGGCATAGTGGAACATGATAAATACCTCCATGGTGCCCTCAGTCATCAGACTAATAAGGCACGGAAGAAGGAGATCTGAGGGAGCTCAGCCTGCAGGTCAGTGCCGTGGGGAATGCGACCAGGAGCCCAGAGGATGTCCAAAAACAAATAAATGATCTAAAACGTAAGGTCCGTGAAAAGCTGGCCAAGATAAGGAAGCATGCCAGGGGCACGGGAGGAGAACCAGCCTGTACTGTGCGGTTGACCCCGGAGGATGAGATGATCGCCCAATGCCTGCAGCATGAGCAGGTGGAGGACATGGAGGGATTCGACTCCATTGACCAGTCCTTGAGGTCAGGTAAGTGTGTTTTATCTCCTATACGGTGTGTAGCATGTGAGGGGGTGGAAGGGAACATGTGACAAGTGTGTGGGTCCACCAACATGTGAATGCTTTGTGTCATCCACAGATGTGCTGGAGGGAGCTGGGCCGTCGTCGGCTGCAGGGCGACCCACGCCATCCAGGGATGAGAGTGCCCACACCTCTCCTCTGGAGGAAGTAGTGGAGGAGCACGGGGAGCTGGAGGACGTGTTCTACATCGTGGAGGAAAATCCCATCAACCCTGGACCCTCCCAACCCTCCTCCCCCATCAGGGGACCCTCCCAACCCTCCTCCCCCATCAGGGGACCATCCTCACCAGGGGAGGGCTGGCAGCCTTAGGCCTGGGGGGCAAGTCCAGTCAAGTGGCCCATAGAGCGTGGAAAAGTGATGGATCGAGGAAAACAGTCTAAGATTTTTCATGATCACAAGAGTCCGCACAGAGGCCCCCTTACATCAGAGTCCGCACAGAGGCCCCCCTTACATCAGAGTCCACACAGTGGCCCCCCTTACATCAGAGTCCACACAGTGGCCCCCCTTACATCAGAGTTCGCACAAAGGCCCCCCTTACATCAGAGTCCGCAGAGAGGCCCCCCCTTACATCAGAGTCCGCACAGAGGCCCCCCTTACATCAGAGTTCACACAGAGGCCCCCCTTACATCAGAGTCCGCACAGAGGCCTCCCTTACATCAGAGTCCGCACAGACGCCCCCCTTACATCAGAGTCCACCAGTGGGAGGTGAGCAGCGGCCGTGAACTGTGTTAACAGAGCTCCAGCAGGCATATTCCTGCTCTGCAAAAACAGCATTTGGTAGTGGCGGCCGGTGGCTGTGCATAGTGTCACCAGCCTGGAGGGAGATTTCCACCCTGCCAGCCCTCCCTTGATCCTCACCCTCCTCCACCATCAGAGGACCATCCTCACCCGCCTCCCCCATCAGGGGACCCTCCGAACCCTCGTCCCCCGTCAGGGGACCCTCACAACCCCCCTCCCCCATCAGGGGACCCTCACAACCCTCCTCCACCATCAGGGGACCATCCTCACCCTCCTCCACCATCAGGGGAAGCTCCTCACAGGCCTCCCCATATACACGGCCCCAAGCCTCTCCTGCCCCCAGGAAGGCCACCAGAAAAAACAGGGGTGTTCCTGAGGCCATCCAGGAAACCCTTGCGAGGGATCAGGCCCGCCAGACCCACCATGTGGGTGATGTTGCCCGGGACATGGGGCGTCTCGCAGACAGCCTGGCCTCCTCGACAGAAATCCCCGACTGTCTGCAGGATATAAATGCCAATTGTGCAGCTGTTGTGACCTGTGTTGGGGAGCTGCAGGCCACGACAGCACGCCTCATGACAAAGGTCAAGAGCCTCACAGTGGCTGTAAAGGCCAATACGGCGGAGGGGAGGCACAGGAGGCGCCAGCATCAGCAGACCACCACCCGCCAGCTGCGGATGCAGGCAGAGACCAATGCGGTGCTCACCCACATAGCCCTGGCGTTGGATGGCAGGCAGCCAGAACCTGCCAGGAGTGGCAGACTTGAGGAGGAGTCTCCTGCTGATGCCCCACCCCCACCTGAAGTTCCCCCCAGGCAAGTGAGGAGCCAGAGACGTGGCACCAGGCGGCGCACATTTAGACTTATGCGGCGTATCTAGAGATACGTTGGCGTAAGTCCTACCTGAATCTGGCCCTATGTCTGGAAAGTTGTTATATTCAGAGAAGGTTATTGGGAAATGTGTCCAATTAAATGACGATTCATAATAACGATACAGAAAATTTTACTGAAAATAAAATGTGTATAAATAACTGTCTGCAGAGGTGCCCTGACTCACTAAGGGCTCATTTACACTTGCTTCGGGATCAATACACATTAAAGTGCCTAATGTTTCAACATGCTTTTATGATGCTTCGGTGATGCTTCAATGAAGCTTTAGTGATGCTTCGGTGATGCTTCAATGATAATTCGGTGGTGCTTTGGTGAAGCTTCACTGATGCTTCGATGAGGCTTTAATGATGCTTCGGTGATGCTCTTTTGAAGCTTGGCAGGTGCACTGTGTGTGTATATCTCATACCTGCAATTTCTCCAAAGCGAGGCTAAAGCTGAATTAAAGCCTCTCAAAAGCTTTGGGTGCTTCAAGCGAGCTTTGTTATAGAGTTTTTTGGAGGCTTTAAAGCAACATGGGGTATACATTTTTGAAGCAAAGCAAACGCAAGGTGTAAACAGGACTTGTAAGCCAACCATTTTATTTAGTGACAGGAGCTTTCACTGGCATTCAGAGAGCTTTAACAAAGCCTGTCTGAAGCCTCGTTTTTAAGCAAGTGTAAAACTAGCCCTAATGGAACCACTGAACACTCTCTTGCTGCTACACCACAAAAGCAGGCCCTACATTATGCAATTTTCTTTTATTCAACCACAGGCCATTGGGCAGCACTTGGGCTTTTCAAGCAGGAAAATATGCTGGAATTTATGTTACAAGGGCCTGTGTGCACGAGCCCTAAAGATGTTTGGTTATGGAGACCCTTGGTGCATGAATGAATGGTGCATTTTCACTGACTATTAGTAAGCTAGCTTATAAATCAACACCTGTTCTCAGTAAGGGCTCATTACAAGTGTGGCAGACACTACCGCTCAGTGGCGGTGCGTCCATAGAGGGCCCGCACCGCCACTGATACAATACATAGATTCATGCATTGCATGAATCTATGTATTGCCGCTGACTATTCAGATGGCGGGCCCCCTGGCGAGTGCCAGCCATCTGAATAACAGCAGCTGGTTGGCTGTGGAAGTGCCTATCAGAGCCAGCGGCTCTGATAAGCTTTCCGATTATAGCCATCAGGCTGTAATCGGCTTCCAAATACTTATCCAAGGGACGCACGGCCTAAACGGATGAAGAAAAGATGGCAAATTCTATGAAAGTTAGGTAAAGGTATTGTAACAGGAGTCACTTTTGGGCACAGATTGAGCCAGGAGATAAGGGACATATGTTGGATTGTTTTAGCATGGACAGTAATCCACCATACATTCCTTAATGTCTGCAAAGAATATTCTGACCCTACCGGTCAATAATGACTCATTCAATGCTTAGCCCAGGCTATTGAGTTGTTAAATGAGGCTGGCTCCTGAAAGGCCTTTCATTGTGTGATAACACTGTTTAAAGCCTATTAATGCTCAGGTGTGAATACCTTTCTGTCGGAGACAGACCGTCTGTCTAAAGATGTGGATTGAGGGGAAATCATTGTGTGATGGTGTTTTGTTTTAATTCTGTTAATGAAGGACTGTGACTTCTCAGGTGGAGTGATTAGGTCATGTTAATTATAGACCGGCGCCAAAATGTCTGAAATGGTTAGTAATTAGCCATCTGAAGGTGTATTGAAGCCCCCCCCCCAGGGTGTGATGTGTGGGTGGAGAGTTTGATTGTTCCTTACATGCCTTGAAAACTGTATATAAACTTGAGAGCTAACCATTAAAGATGTCTTTCATTTGAAACCAGAACCCAGAGCTGTGTGTCTTAGTTATTCTGGGAAATGGGATGTCTGATGTCTGTTGGATGGTTGGAGTGTCCGATAAGCTGTCGTGGGTTGATGGAAGGTCGTAGACGGTGGTGGCCGTTACAGGTATATTCTTTTACTTCACGATAAACTGTCAAGCAGAAGTAGCCCTTTATATGTTTACCCCATTTCTTAATCATTCCCTAACCCCCCCCCCCCCCCCTTTTTTTTCTTCTCTTTTTTTTATCTTTTTCCTTTTTGGCTGTTTTACTCATCTCGCTCCTTTTATAAAAATTGTATGGGATTTGTTATGATGAATACCGAGGCCTTTCAGACCAATTTTTACATATCATTATAGACCGATTATGATCTTGACATTGTTTATGTATTGGTTTTCGACTGTTCTTTCTTTTCTCTTCTTCTTTATTTATGTAACTGTCAAAAATTTTACTCAACATTTCCTAAATTGACCTCCAAAATTCTGCTCTTTCCGGGTTCTCCTCCTATGTATCACAGCGCTCTTTCTTCAATCACTGTTGGAAGCTTTTAGACTTCACCTCTGTAACATCTCTAAAATGTGCCCCTTTTTAACTAAACCACCAAGCTACTTATTCACTCCCTTGTTATCTCTCACCTTGACTATTGCAACTCCCTTCTCATTGGCTCTATAGGCTATCCCCTCTTTAGTCTATCATGAATGCTGCTGCCAAACTCAAAGCGGTGTCCCAGCCGCAACTTTTTTTTTAAAGTCAGCAGCTACAAACATTGTAGCTGCTGACTTTTAATAAGGACATTTGCCTGTCCTAGGCGTCCGCGATGTCGGCCCCCCAAAGCCGGTCCCTCAATCGTGGCAGGTCCCGGGACTGCCATCCTCACTAAGGGAAACAGGCAGTGGAGCCTTGTGGCTTCACTGCCCGTTTCCTACTGTGCATGCGCGAGTCCTGCGGCACTTTATGACTGGGCGACTGCTCTCTGGGATACACACAGTTCTCAGAAGACAGCGCGCCCCATTTCCCAGAAGACAAAGTGAGGAGGAAGACCAGCCACGGACTAGGAAGAGGCAGATTAGGAAGATCTGCCTAGCAACCACCATTTCTGAGCATTTTTATGTCTTTTTATTTATTTTTAGGGTGGACCTCCGCTTCAACTACCTTACCAACTGTCCTTACCCACTGGCTTCTGATTGCCCAGCAAATTGAATTCAAAATACTAGCAACAACATACAAAGTCATCCACAACAATCCAAGTTAAAGTTGTGTGTCACTCTAAAAACCATGCCTATAAAGGGAAATTCTTAAGAATGTTTAATTTCAGTGCAAAACATAAAAAAAAAAAAAGTTCCCCAATTAACCAAATTATAAATACTTATACAGAAGAACTTACTGTTAATTTCTGTTTAAAGTCTTCATGAGTCATCTGAATCTGCTCATCAGTTTGGCTGAATAATTCAGACAGCTGCAGGTTGCTCGCCTTTGCATATTGTCTAAGTTTTTTAATTTGATCTGCCTGAGGGATAGAATACAGATCATACATTACAGAGCAAGATAATAATACATATAGAGGGGCAGAAAACAGGTTGTTGATTTCCTTATTCTGTTATTTTTTTTAGTATTTAGGCTTAAAGCAGAATTAAATATTCCTATCCTTTACAGCCAACGAAGGTGCCATCTTCGCCTAGTTATGACACCAGCCATTTGATGGTGGCTTGCCAGCTTTATTAAAAGCACAAGCGAAAGTGACAGTTATCATTCAAAGCATGCCTTAAATCTAATTGTTTTGGCAAACAATGAAATTGATGGGTTTAGTTCTGGAACCAGCTGCTGTACACATGGGTCGAATGTTGCTTGGTTTTTATTGAACCAGGCATATTGGGGAAAAAAACTCCATACGTGCCTATAATTAAAAGAGATAGAGGATGTAAGCATTAGCCTAATATTGCTCAAACTGTGGATAACAAATCCACAGGAGATTAGCGTTTTTAATATAAGTATAAGTATGTCTGTTCTGAAAAAAAAAAAAAAAATATTATATATATATATATATATATATATATATATATATTACATACACACATACATTGTAGGTGAGGTTGAAAAAAAATTCCATCAAGTCCAACCTATGTGGAAATGTTTAACAGCTTGTTTAAATCTACATTTTGGTGTTGTAAAGGTCTATTGAGCTGAAACATACAAGTGCTGAGCTGGCCCAGTAACTTGCTTTGTGCGTCACTGACATAAGTACAAACCACGCTGTCTGTTGGCTCTAATGCACTGGTCCCTCCTTGCTCACGTATATATAGTCCTCCTGGGTCCTGAATATTTAGGCTAGCAAATGGAATGTTCTTCCCATTTCTGCACATTGCCTGTATGCACTTAGACTAATACATATCATGGATGATATGATAACTCACAGGCAGCAGGCACTCTATCATGGCTCTGGTTGGCTCTGTCACAGTGTGTCACATAACATGGCTGCTGGGTGCCGATTTTGTTAACTTATTGGTCATAAGTTAACAAAATCAGCATCCAGCAGCAATGTTATGTAACACAATGTGACAGAGCCAGTCAGAGCCATGATAGAGTGCCTGCTGCCAGTGAGTTATCATCATGCTGATGATGTTAACCAGTTGCTGATCTCCTGATAGCAGATTTACTGCTACAGGGCGGTCGAGCTGCGCAGGATCACGTATATATGTTTATCTTGTTTAAAAATAAGAAATATGTTATACTTACCTGCTCTGTGCAGTGGTCTTGCACAGAGCAGCCCAGATCCTTCTCTTCTCGGTCCCTTGCCCTCCTGTTGAGGGCCCCCACAGCAAGCAGCTTGCTTTGGGGCACCGAAGCCGCAGCTCCAAGTGTCCATTCAGACATGGAGCCGAAGCCCGCCCCTTCTCTCTCTCCCCATTGGCTCACTTACTTTGATGGACAGGATCAGGACCAATGACGCTTTGCTTTTGTCTCAGCCAATCAGGAGGGAGAGTCCCGGATAGCCGAGTCTGTATGCCGAGCATGATCCCATTCCCTTTGGAGGTAGGGCCGCAGGACAGTATTCCAACATAACAACCCCAAACACACCTCCAAGATGACCACTGCCTTGCTAAAGAAGCTGAGGGTAAAGGGGATGGACTGGCCAAGCATGTCTCCAGACCTAAACCCCATTGAGCAACTGTGGGGCATCCTCAAACGGAAGGTGGAGGAGCACAAGGTCTCCAACATCCACCAGCTCAGTGATGTCATCATGGAGGAGTGGAAAAAGGACTCCAGTGGCAACCTGTGAAGCTCTGGTGAACTCCATGCCCAGAAGGGTTAAAGCAGTGCTGAAAAATAAGGGTGGCCACACAAAATATTGTCACTTTGGACCCAATTTGGACATTTTCACTTAGGGGTGTACTCTCATTTGTTGCCAGTGGTTTAGACATTAATGGCTGTGTGTTGAGTTATTTTGAGGGGGCAGCAAAGTTACACTGTTATACAAGCGCCTCTACACTCACTACTTTACATTGTAGCAACGTGTCATTTCTTCAGTGTTGTCACATGAAAAGATATTATAAAATATTTACAAAAATGTGAGGGGTGTACTCACTTTTGTGAGATACTGTATAAGGGAGGCTCCTTGGGCTGCTAAAATGACTAATGCCACGTACACATGACTGTTTTTCCTGTCCTGCAAAAAAATGTTTTTCTTGACGTGATTCGTCGTGATTCCTCTCAAGCCTGCCTTGCATACAAACGTTCATGAAAAAAAAAAACGGTCGAGCAAAGCGCGGTGACGTACAACACGTACAACAGGACTATAAAGGGGAAGTTCCTTTCAAATGGTGCAACCCTTTGGGCTGCTTTTGCTGATCCTCATGTTAGTAAAAGTTTGGTGAGAGACGATTCGTGCTTTTCAGTCAGGTGGAAGCGTGACGAATGTGCTATCTCCATTACGAACGCTAGTTTTACCAGAACGATCGCTCCCATCTAATATTTGATTCTGAGCATGCACGTTTTTTTTTTCCTCAGAAAAGCATACACACGACCGTTTTTCGCGACGAGAAAAAGAACGACGTGAAAAACGACGAGAAAAAATAGAGCAGGTTCTAATTTTTTTTTGCCGGCAGTTTTCTCGTCGACCGGTTTTCACGACCAATCTAAAAAATGGCAGTTTTCTCGTCATGAAAAATGGTCGTGTGTACGCGGCATAAGAGGTAAAACAGGGGATCATTTGTATATTTTAGATCTCAATAAAGAAAAGAGAATTATATCTGTTTAAAATAATACCAAAAGCTTGCAGATAATTGCCTCATTTATAAATGCTCACCTTTGGGAAGGTTCTTTTGAACATGTCAGAATTCCCTCCAAGTTTGACTGTCAAATTTGGCAGAGTTGTTTTCACAACAGCATGCAGATCATCAAACTGTTTATTCACTACAATATCCTACAAGACATAAAAATACATCATTACATACAGCATAATTTAATTAAACAACCCTGGTAAAAACACTTTGGGCTAGATTCAGAGAGAGTTACGCCGGCGTATCAGTAGATACGTCGTCGTAACTCTGAATCTACGCCGTCGTAAATTTAAGCGTATTCTGGAAACCAGATACGCTTAAATTAGGCTAAGATACGAGCGGCGTTAGTCTCCTACGCCGTCGTATCTTAGGGTGCATATTTACGCTGGACGCTAGGTGGCGCTTCCGTTGATTTCGGCATAGAATATGCAAATATGCAAATTTGTCTAATGCTTATCCTTCCTCTACACCAGGTTGATTAACAGTAATTTTCCTCATTATTTTCTTTCTTGCTTATAAAAGGCCTAAAAGTCGATACGAATAAATACACGTGACGCAGCAACAAAGAATTTCCATCCAACTAGCCTTTTGTTCCACAGCTCAGTCTGCTGTCTCAGGTAGAAAAAATGTCTTCAGTGTCTGCTGCCAAGCTGGACTGGTTTGTGCAGTCTGGTCAGTCTTCCAGTATGTTCAGACGCAGACTTAAGGCCCATACACAGGGTCAGACTTTTTGACAACAAACTTCAAAATGAGCAGGTTTTAAAAAAAAATCCGACCGTGTGTACGTTCCATCGGACAAACTTTTTCAGTTTTCGTCGAGCAAATGTTCGCTCTGCAAACAGCAACAAAAGTCCTTTGTGATCCACAGTATAAAAAGTGAGAACATCACCCCTCCCCCACATAACACATCCTGGTAATATACAGTGAACTGTAAGACCCGGTTCACACTGGGGCGACTCGTCAGGCGACACAGCCGACTGACAAGTCGCGTCCCATTGTAGTGAATGGAACCGTTCTAATAGGAGCGACGCAAGTCGCTCCGACTTAGAAAAAGGTTCCTGTACTACTTTGGGGGCGATTCAGGGCGACTTGCATTGACTTCAATACTGAAGTCATTTTGCAAGTTGCCTCTCAAGACGCCTTGAGATCGCCTTGCCGGATCGCCTCCAAAGTCGGGTCGCCTGTGTGTGAACCGGCTCTGAATCACCTCATATTATGATAAACATAACATACATATGATAAACATGTCCAAGCTGGATATGTAAATAACCTGTCACTCAAAGCAAGGAGAGAAATGGACTTTTTATTTAGACAGGGTTTTATCTGGAAGTCTGTTAAACGTGGTCTTCCAGGACCCCTATGCCCATGATCGTGAAGTCTGTTTTTCCAGTGAAGAGAAAAACATTTGAACACAGGTGAATTGATTGAGTAGTGGTGAAAAAGAGAACGCGGCTAGGTAAAGCAGTTCTTCAATATGTTGGTCAAACAATAACCGATTTTCACTTTTCAATAATAATCCAAACTTATGATGTTAGGACCCCTTGGAAAATCACAAAATCCACAGTGTTGATCACAATGGATTCCAGCATGTTATATTAATCAGATCGACATACTTACAGAGAAATCCAATGACTCTACAGCCGACTCTGAATTTGCCTGGATAGACTTTAGAATGGCAAAGCAACCTTCACTCTGCATTGGATTTCTGGCCATCTGCAAACAACGGTTGTAACACAAATTGTAGTATCATCTTCAGTTAACACAACATTTTATCTATTTACATTTTCAAATCATTTGAAATAGACCTATAGATTCATTCTTTGGACAATCACTCTCAAAGATTCTGATAATTAAATTGCGTTCTGTAATTATAAAAAAAAAATGGATGCTTCCTGAAAGGCACAGAAGACATTGGGGGTTAGTTACGAAAGGCAAATTCACTTTGCACTACAAGTGCAAACTACAAATGCAAAGTGCACTTGGAATTGCAGTCGCTGTAGATCCAAGGGGGACAAACAAGGAAAATACAAAACAGCATTTTAGCTGGCACATGATTGGATGATAAAATCAGCAGAGCTTCCCCTCATTTCAGATCTACCCCTCAGATTTACAGCGACTGCACTTCCAAGTGTACTTTCAGTGCAATTTCAAGTGACTGGATTTGCCTTTCATAAATAACCCCCATTATGTAAGAATACAAGGGGAGAGTAAAAAAAAAAAATGATTATATTTAACTAAATCTAAATCCTACAGTCTGCATTACATAAAAATGTGTCCTGTGCAGTTGTGTGAGAAAAAAGGTACTTTTATTAGCAGAAAGTTAAATGTGTAACTTTATATTCTTAGAAATACATATGCAGTTTGTCACTATATACGATGTACAGACTTTTCCTACCTTTAGTACTTTTAAAGTTTTGTTTTCTTTAAGACACAATGCAAAACGTACAGCTCCTTGTAAGGAAATACGGTTGTTGCTGCAAACACAAGATACACAGAAAAGTCATGCAGAGCTTAGTAAAATATTAGCAAATAAGTAAATTGGACCAAACTCCTCCAAACATTTCCCCAAGTGTGAATAAAAGAGGATTTCCAGATACCTCAATGGTTAAAATATCTAATGTGCAAATTACACTTCATCTATTTTTCTTTTCATGGTAGTCTGCCTGGAAAAGAAGAGCACAAAAAAGCCTACCATTTTCCTATAGGGCTTATTTTGCCCTCTATTGGGCAATGTCAGGTAGCACATGACTAATATAAACTAGCATTCTTGGGAACATAATAATTATTATTACTTTCCCCACTGCTAGGACAGTATACACCAGGGGCGGACTGACAACCCATTGGGCCCCCGGGCAATAGAAGACTATGGGGCCCCCGGGCTTACAGATGGCCACCATGCCAGGAGGCAGTGCAGTTAAAATCTCTGGATTTTCACATCAAAAGCATGTCGGTTTCAGACATATCAGGGACAGATGTAAAAAACACACAGAGTTTTACATACTGTCCCTGGTTTTATTGAGCCTGGCAACCCTGATGGGGCCCCCTAGTGGCATGGGGCCCTCGGGCAGTGCCCGAGAGCCCCAATGGTCAGTCGGCCCCTGGTATACACACAGCTATCGCCTCTTTTTCCATTGTCCACAATAGGCTCATTTATTTGACTATAGTGCTCTGGTTAGGAGGAAAAAAACATCCAACAACATACCAGTCGGTGGGGGGAAGCTTTACAAATTTAAGAACTTCCCATTCTATGCAGTTTTCTGCCGTCTTAAATTGAACACGTGGTTATGCTAACACTGTACATCCACTGGTTTGGGCAAGGAATCCTAGACATGTTCAGTTTGGTCTGATCAGGAAACCCGCATAGCCCCAAAATTCGTATAATTGTTTATGCTTATTAATTACCTTATATTTAGCTCTTCTAAAACATTATTAATCTTCAGAGCTTCTCCTAGAGCAGAGGCACCATCGTTGCCAAATCCATTGTATGAAAGATCCAGAACTCTTAAGAAAATATTTGCCTGTCAAAAGAGAATGAATAATACTCTATAATACTGTATGTAAATGAAAAGGAAAGTACATAAAGTAGAACTATAGGCAAATGTTTTTGTTTTTTTTTTTTCATTTTGTCCCCCTGCAAATTAAGGGAATTCCATTACTTTTCGGGGGACAACCCCAACTTTTTATATATTTTTCTTTCTTTTTCGATGATAACGGTAAATAGGACTAATAGAGAGGGTCGATCTCCTTAACGGGGACACAGCCAGCAATAAAAACTGACAGGCGTTCTAATCTATCTCTACTCTGTCCAAAACAAAACAAGTTTTGCCTTTAGTTATACTTTAAAGAAGAACTATAGGGCAAAACTTTTTTTTTTTTTCATAGATAGAGTAAGGGAGGGTCATAACCCCTGTCGGTTTATTTTTTGTCTTCTGTGTCCCATCTGGGAGATTTCCCTTCACTTCCGGTCCAATAGCCAAAAAAGGAAGTGACAACCCAAAATTTGGGATTCTCTTTTACTTTCACTTTTTGGTTTGGGTTTGGTTGGAGGAGGTTCTACTAAACATATAAAACGTTTGGGTGCCAGATCCACACCCTGTTGAAGTCATTGGGTACTGAATCTGTAAAATTAAGTTTCTCCATTTTTAAGACTAAATAGCCAAGGGATTGGAAAAACATGGCAGGGGAGGGGATGAGGATAAGTGCCTCTTCCTCACAATCCTGGTCCGGTGATTGTGGGGGTGCAGCAGGAACTTATCAAAATCTGGAAGCCCTCTTAATATAAAGTAACCCCCGTGGGCCAGATCCACGTAGCGTGGCGCATTGTTGCGTCCGGCGTAGCGTATCTCTGATACACTACGCCGCCGTAACTTACAGCGTATTTTCCTTATCCTGAAAGAATTTGCGCCGTAAGTTACGGCGGCGTAGTGTAACTTTGGCGGCGTAAGGGCGCGCAATTCAAATGGATGTGATGGGGGCGTGTTTTATGTTAATACGTCTTGACCCGACGTAAGTGATGTTTTTTTTGAACGGCGCATGCGTCGTCCGTGGGGGTATCCCAGTGCGCATGCTCGAAATTAACCCGCAACAAGCCAATGCTTACGACGTGAACGTCATTCTACGCAAAGCCCTATTCGCGAACAACTTACACAAACAACGTAAAAAATTCAAAATTCTACGCGGGAACGACGGCCATACTTAACATTGAGTACGCCTCATATAACAGGGGTAACTATACGCCGAAAAAAGCCTCACGGAAACGACATAAAAAAGCGCCGGCCGGACGTACGTTTGTGGATTCGCGTATCTAGCTAATTTGCATACTCAACGCGGAATTCGACGGAAGCGCCACATAGCGGCCAGCGTAAATATGCACCTTAGATCCGACGGCGTACTAAGACGTACGCCAGTCGGATCTAACCCAGCTTCAGGCGTATCTTGTTTTGTGGATACAAAACAAAGATACGCCAGAGCAAAATAGAAGTTACGCGGCGTATCAATAGATACACCGTCGTAACTTCTTTGTGGATCTGCCCCCAGATATCCAGGGTTACTTTTAAACAAGTAAGGGGTTTTTGACAAATACTATATTAAAAAAAAAAAAAAAATCCCCCCACCCCCCAAAAAAATCCGGCATTGATTATGATGAACACCACCCACTGATCATCAAAAGAATAGAATTCATTTATAGGCTGATCTGTCTGCTTATGTCGCACAATAGAGCTCTCAATTTCTGCCATTATGTTTATACACAAGGGAGTGGGGGTAACATCACTGAGCAAATATGAACATGGCCATATCTGCTGCTTGCCGGGGATTCCCAGCCATGTCGGTGAATAGGGCTGGTGACGTCACTGGTTGTTGAGGAGTGAGGACTCACCAACTGGAGCACTTGCAAACTGGAATTTACATAAAACTGAATGGAAAAAATATTTTATTTATGTAGAAATAAAATGTGTACCAGGGTACATATGACATATTTACTGGGCCCTTTCCCCACTCTCCATCCTGAAGGATCCTATTGTGTGCATGCAGATGCTGACAGGAAGGAGAGGAGGTAAGATGGCAGCACTGCAGGGGTGGGAGTGAAGTACACAGGGGACCCTGGGTAGCAGTAGGGAATCTATGGTGCAGAGTGAGGGTAATCAGTATGGTTTGGGGGGGGGGGGGGGCAATTACAGGAACAGATGCTCTGTATGGCTCTCTCTGCAGCAGCTGAAAGTGGGTGGGGGGAAAAGGAGAAGAAGCCAGCTGTCAGCTGCTGCTCGCCCTCCCTGCCTACGTATGATTCACCCTGTTGCCTGGGCCCCCCTGCTGGCCTTGGCCTAGTACAGGAGGACCGGTGGTACCCCCTTATCCACAGCCCTGGTTGTTGAACAGCAGCTTACATCTTTGTACAATTATTTTACTTAATTTAAAAGGTACCTGACTGATAGTCGCTCAGGTCAAATATGAATCAAGTATCATGAAAACCTTTATTACATTTGGGACTGATGAGATGCCTCCTGGAACAACATATTTTGCAATTCACATACATTATTATTGGTGCTCTTATACAATGTCCCAAATTTATTTACAAATTGAAAGTAAATCTGTCTCTTCAGCTTCGGGCAAGATATAGGAGCCATAAATTAGGCACCTGCCACCTACAAGGAAATATATTAAGTATCCCTCCAAAGCAAATACTTACAGGCACAAATGATGATAAATACGTTTAATCTATCTTAGTTAAAAAAGAAGGAAACACAGCCAGTGGCTTTGATATGTTAGCAGTAGATAAACTGTTATCAACAGGATAATGTAGCAAAGTCAAAGGGAAGTTTTTTGGAATCCTCCTAATGCATCATTACAGTCAGCCAGCTATGTTGGTAATGAATAATAACTGTTACCCTAGCATTAAAATAGGATTTCCTTCTTATTTCACAGTAAAAAAAAAAAAGCCCATATATTTTAGGGGATTTATTTACTTTAGTCATTTATAGAGCCAAAAAGTATTGCACATGCATTAAAACAAATAAAGTTTAATAAATAATATTCACTATAGCTAGCATACCATTTAAATAAATAAACTGCTCTGTAGGTACACACTGTCTTCTCAAAGGAGCAAGTGCCAGATTGTAATGGGAGAAACACTGTGGCTGATAAATGTTATGCTGCTACCGGGAGGCTAGGCAGCTAATAGAAAGGTACATTGTTCAATATTGTAGATTAATACAGATGATGGCAATGGGTATGAAATAAAAAAAAATAATTATGTACTTCCACTAGCACAGACTGGCACCTTTTAGACCCAACAGAATATTTTTTTTCAAATAATATAATGTATAGCCTACTAATGGAAATGATGTTCCTAAGCCTTCTGGACAGTGTAGTATTTACCATATGTTTAAAGCAATTTGTATTAATCTAATAACACTGATTATCAGAAGGCAAATGATCTTGAAATTCTGAGACTTATAAGATGGCATCCTATGAAATAACTAAAATGTATCTGGGTCAGTGTTGCCAACCTACCAGATTGAAATCTACTGGCATGACACCCAAAATTTACTGGTGCAGCCACGTTTTTACTGGCATTTCACAAAAATTGCTAAATTACATTTTTAGTTGCAAATTTCAGTTTTTAGGCTACAAACAAGTACGCTAGGCAAATAGCAATGTGATTTAAGGTACATATTAAGGTAAAAAAACATATTTTTGTTATCTTCAATATAATAAGGGCAAATTATTTAGTCACATGCCCCCTGCCGCCATCCCCCTCTGCCACCAACACCCCCTGCGGTGCCACAATCTCCCCCTGCCTCCAATCTCCCCCAGGCCCCCTGCCTCCATCGTCCCCTGCTTCCATCCCCCTTTGCGGTGCCACCAACAACCCCTGTCTCCATCCTCCACCCTCTGCGGTGCCACCAACACCTCCTGCCTTCAATCACCCCCTGCCACTAACACCCCCTGCCTCCAATCTCCCCCTGCCTCCATCCCCCTCTGCGGTGCCACCGCAGCCACCATCACCCCCTGCCTCCAATCTCCATGCGCAGTTCCAAGCCGAACCGATCTCGGCTATTTTTACTGGCACATTCCCGCAACCACAGACATTTACGGACGGGGGAAAAAAGTGCCCGTTTTTACAAACTGTCCATAAAAATACAGACGGTTGGCAACACTGATCTGGGTAAAAATACCTACCGGTTACTTTGAAAATCTTGAACTGGTCTTAAAGCTAAAACATTTTTCCCCCTAACGTCTTCCCTGCATTAGGGTAACAAACATTTTGTCACTTACATCAGTCCTATATTGATCCAGCACAGGAGGATCAGGCAGCAGCAGGAGCCATTGGCTCCTGCTGTTGTCAATCAAATGCTGTGAGCAGAGAGCAGGGGGACGGGGCTGAGATGGGCTGTGTGTCTGTGTGTCTGTGGCCTCACTGTATAGGTCAGTACAGGGCTCATTAGCTTTATTAGAATACTAATTTAGAATGCAGGATTCTCTAGATCAGGCACGTCTGACTCAAAGGAAACTGGGGCTGCAGTGAATCTACAGGGAGCCAAATGTCTACTGAGGAATATGTAATTCCAGAAAAACATTGCTTGGATAATGATAGAAATAATGGTAACTTGCGATATTTATCCCTCAGAAAGGGTTCATGAAATATTTAACAAAACATTTAGTTACAACATTTTCAATGGAAGTGTATCATTGGGAACAACTAGTGTCTCATTCTGTTTAAAAAACAATCGACATGCCTGTTGAATGAACATTTATTTTTCTTACCCCTAAGCCTTTGGCAATGGCGACAGCTTCCTTCCAACGAAACTGATTCCAGCTAAGATTCATCTCCAACATGCCTGTATTTTCAGCAATGGCAGCTCCCAAAATTTCACCTAAATGTGTCAAGAAAGAAGCACAATTAGTGTGTAGACAAGATATAATATAACGTAAAGCTTTCCAGAGAGAGATATGGGGCTGCTTTTGCTGACCTCCTTCTGATGCCGCATACACACGGTCGTTTTTTGTGATAAAAAAAAACAACATTTTTAAAAACGTCATTTAAAATGACCGTGTGTAGGGAAAACATTGTTTTATGTCTTCTGAAAAACGACAAAAAAAAAAAAATTCGAACATGCTTCAATTTTTTGTGTCGTTTTTCAAAACGTCGTTTTTTGTGTCATTTAAAATGATAGTGTGTTGGTAAAACGACGTTTAAAACAAAGTTTTTAAACCCGCGCATGCTCAGAAGCAAGTTATGACGCGAGCTTGAATGGAACAGAGTGCCGTCGTACGTGCTGAACGTAACCGTGCTTTGCTAGAGCATTTTGAAAAAACGATGGTGTGTAGGCAACAACATTTTTTAAAATGAAGTTTGAAATACGTTGTTTTGTTTCATGATAAAAAACGTCGTTTTATTTCATCACAAAAAACGACCGTGTGTACGCGGCATAAAAAGGCAAGCTGACTGATTAGGGCCTCTTCACACAAACATGCATTAAAATGTATTAAAAAAATGGATGTGCCATGGACATGCATTTTTTTATGCAGGTTGACGTACATTTTAACAAGCGTTTTTATGCATAGAATTAAACTGCTATGCATTTTGCATGTTATTTCATCCGATCATCATATTTATGTTTGTGGGTTGAGAGAAGAAGTGAGGGAAAATAATAAAATTAGACTTTGTTTTGAACAGACATTGACAAACGGGATGTCTAGTGTGTAAGAGCCGGTTCACACACAGGCGGCACGACTTTAGGGGCGACTCGGCAAGGCGATCCCAAGGCGACTTGAGAGGCAACTTGCAAAATGACTTCAGTATTGAAGTCAATGCAAGTCGCCCCCAAAGTCATACAGGAACCTTTTTCTAAGTCGGAGCGACTTGCGTCGCTCCTATTAGAACGGTTCCATTGACTACTCTTGACCGCGACTTGTCAGGTGGCTGTGTCGCCTGACAGGTCGCCCCAGTGTGAACCGGCTCTTACAGCCCTAATCTTTGTGATTAAGCTAGCTATATTGAGGAAGAGGAGGCAGATGAGGAGATTGGAAACACACAGTGCTACTGGATTGTATCATTTGCCCACACAACATGCGAATAAAGGGCAGTTTTGGACAGTATACCAGGATTTTCTTGTCAAATTAGTTTTATTAGATCTTAAAAATGTATATAAATCAGGTACAGATGCAAAAATAAAGAAGTAACATCATAAAGTACAATTGTGAAGATAGCTCCAATACACAATATAAGATGATATATACTCTATGGCCCAGATTCACAGAGAGCGGGCGCACATTACGCCGCCGTAACGCAAACAATGTACGCTACGCCATCGCAGCGCAGAGAGGCAAGCATGGAATTCACCAAGCCAGTGCTCCCTACGCTGCGCTGGGTTTCGAAGACGTACGCCGACGTAGGTGGAAGTGGGCATGAGCCATGCAAATGAGGCGTGACCCCATGCAAATGATGGGCCGAGCACCAGACAGATACGTATCACGAACTGCGCATGCGCCGAGACGTGGACGCATCCCCCTGCGCATGCTCACAACCACGTCGGAACAACTGCCTAAACTACGCCGGATCACTGCGTACGGCGTGAACGTAACCTACGCCCAGCCAGACAGGTCCAACGTAAAATACACCGGCTTGTGTTCCCTGGTGCAGACCTTTGCATGTCTGCTGCTGGGTTACACCTCCTTTATGGGGAATAACTTTACACCGGGCGTGTAAAGTTAATTTACGCGCACTGCGTTGGGCGCACGTATGTTCGTGAATCGCCGTATTTCACTCATTTGCATATTTGAATGGCTAATCAATGGGAGCGCCACCATGCTTCCAGCCTAAAAGTGCTCCCCCCCAAGCCGGCGTAGGCAAGTTACGTCGGCGGGATGAAGCCTGTTTTTAGGCGCATCTTAGTTTGTGGGTCCGGCACACAGATACGACGGCGCACATTTGCACTTACGTCGGTGTATCTTGTTATACGTCGGCGTAAGTGCTTTGTGAATCCGGGCCTGTAGTTCAAAAATAGGCATAATAATTAAGAGAATTTGTTCTTAAAAGTGTTAGGAAAAGATCAAAATCCATTAAAGAAGACAAATTTAGTATTAAACAAGAGATTATTGATCTTCGAAAATCACACATTGCATATACATGAAAAATGTATTTGGAGATCTATCTAGAATATGAAGCGTATTAGAGCTCAAAATTATAATGTTACAAATATAGAAATTATGGGTACAATTGTTGCTACCTGAACCAAGAGGATAAAATACAGGGAGAAAATTTGGAGAAATGGGAGAGAAAATTAAGAAAAGGAAGGGAAAGAGGGGAAAAGGAGAAGTAAGAAGAATAAGAACATGAATAAGAATAAAGTAAGAATAAGAATAGGATTAGGAATGGTCCCTGGGGTAGAATGCAACTTCAAGCACCAGACACACATATAAGAAGTGTAATCAGGGCCGATCCTAGGGTCACAGGCGCCTGGGTGCAGAAATATTTCTGGCGCCCCCACATGGGCGTCATTATTTTACTAACTCATCCCCTTTACAAATGTTTCTATGGCAATGACTCAACCACAGAGATGCTCCCCCACGAAATCTTCATTAATCTGGGATCCTTACATGATCTCTTAACAATAAACAAAATACAGGACGAGAAGCAGAGTACTTTATTGGGACCTGGAGGGGGGCCTCTGTGATGGACACAGAGAGGGCTTCTGTTAGAGAGTCTGTTAGATGTTCGGCGCCCCCACCTCTGCAGGCGCCTGGGTGCAATGCACCCTGTGCACCCTGCCTAGGATCGGCCCTGAGTGTAATGCCCCGTACACACGATCTGAAATTCCGATAGAAATAGTCCGATGTGAGCTCTTGAACGAAAATTCTGACCGTGCGTATGCTCCATTGGACTTTTGCTGTCGGAATTTCCGACAACAAAAGATTGAGATCTGGTTCTGTATGCAAGCCAAGCTCGAGCGGAATTTCGTCTGGAAAAACATCCAAGGTTTTTCCGACGGAAAGTCCGATCGTGTGTACGCGGCATCAGTATAATTTCATGTTACCAAGGCATCAATAAGGATTTACTAATTTTGTCATAAGTGATAGCTTCTATTTTTCCATGGATTATAGCTTGGTTAACTCTGTGTTTGGTTTGAGCTAATACTAGCATCAGTGATTTCCAAGCCTTGGTGTTGGTGTTTCGTGACCGTTGTGATTTGTAGAAGGAATTTAAAGTTGGATCGGGTAAGGTTAGCCAGTTTAAAAATTAGAAGTGCCACAAAGGGATCAGGAGAGATGGATTCCTCAAACAGGATAGAAAGAATATGGAATATTTCCTTCCAAAATGTTTTTAGCTAGCAGTCCCGCCAAATATGAGAATGTGACCCAATAGCGGTGCACCCTCGAAAACAGGACACAGGGTAGCTGGGGGCATATTTCGCAATTTTTGCAGGGACCAAGTACCAACGCGCACTTTTTAATTTGTAATGGAAGGATGGTTTTGTTGCTACCTAGATTTTGTTCCAATCAGTTGTTTCCAGCTTAAGCCCAAGGTCAGCCTCCCATTTAGTTGCATAGCTAGGTGGTTCAGCATCAGGTTTATCAATGAGTTGGGTGTAGAGAGTCGCAATCAGTCCTTTTGTATAAGGATCACATTTACATATGTCTTCAAATTGAGATAAATGAACTCCGTTTTGGATATATGGTGTAAAAAAGATTTTTATCTGAAGATTAGGCCCCTTTCACACTGAGGAGTTTTTCAGGCGGGACAGCGCTAAAAATAGCGCTGCTATACCGCCTGAAAAACTCCTGCCCAGCAACCTCAATGTGAAAGCCGGAGGGCTTTCACATTGATGCGATGCGATGGCAGGAAAGAAAAAAATCTCCTGTCAGCAGCATCTTTGGAGCGGTGAGAGGAGCGGTATGTATACCACTTCTTCACCGCTCCTTCCCATTTAAAACAATGGGAAACCGCGGCAATACCGCCCACAATGCGCCTCTGCAGAGGCGCATTGCGGGCGGTATTAACCCTTTATCGGCCGCTAGCGGGGGTTAATACCACCCCGCTAGCAGCCGAATCCCGCGGAAAATCCGACGGTATAGCGCCGCTATTTTTAGCGGCGCTATAACGCCACTGCGGCTCCCGCCCCAGTGTGAAAGGGGCCTAACAGAACAGTTCAGATTTCAGAAGTCCATGGTTTTTCACATAAAGTGGGGAATGATTTGATTGAGGAGGGAGACGTCAGTTCATGAAGTTTGGTTAAGTTTGATGCAGGCCATGCTTGAAAGGATGCAGGGGAGATCCAGGCAGGGCAAAATAGAGGGTTTTTAAAAAAATGATTGAAAAGGGACAAAATCAGACTGCATTTTAGAAGTCATTCAGGTTGAAATCCGGGTAGTTCTAAATTATACATCAACTTGTCAATGCATATGTAACAAGTAGGGGAATAAACAAACACCACGCTGACTACCCCATAGCACATTTGCTGCTACAGGGCGGCCGCGCTGTGCAGAATCAAGTATATAAAACTTGATTCTGCACTTCTGGGTTTTGAGCACCAGTGTGTGATGCCAGCGGCTCATTCCTGCTGTGATTTTACACAGCGGGAGCTGATCAGCAGGTCTTGTGGACCCGATGTCTGCTGGCACCCGCTGATCTTTCGGTACACTGACAGAATGGCAGTCTGAGCATGTAAACAAGGCAGATTGCCGTTCTGTCAGTACAGGAGACATGGATCTTGTGTTTCTGTAAAGCAGAAAAAATAATGTCACTGGTCCTCAAAAAAGTGTCAGTCAGGTGTCCGATTTGTCGACCGCTATATCGCAGTTCCGCAATAAGTCGCTGATTGCTGCCATTACTAGTAAATCAATAAATAAATAAAAATATTCCATAGTTTGTAGATGTTATAACTTTTGAGGAAACCAATCAATATACGCGTGTTGGGATTTTTTTACCCAGAAAAATGTAGCAGAATACAAATTGGCCTAAATTGTACGACTAAATTAGATTTTTTCCTTTTTATATGTTGGATATGTTTTATAGCAGAAAGTAGAAAATATTTTTTTTTTTTTCAAAATTGATGGTGGTTCTTTGTTTAAAGCAGGGCTTTTTTTCAGCGGGAACACGGGGGAACGCAGTTCCGGCACCTCCAGCACTGAATGTATGTACTGGAAAGGGGTGCTGGAGGGTCTATTGATTCTGACTGCTGGGGTATCTATTGTCCCTGGCGGGGATCTGTTTTTGTGTGGGGGTCTATTGTTTCTGTGTAAGTCTACTGTTGCTGGTGGGGGGGGGGGTCTTATCTTGCTTGGGGGGGGGGTCAATTGTTGCTGGGTGGGATCTACTGTTGAGGGAGAGGTCTATTGTTGCTGGCTGCTGAGAAATCTGTTATTTCTGCTAGGGGTCTATTGTTGCTGGGGTGGTATTTTGTTGTGGGGGGTACATGGGTGAAAAGTTTTTTGTTGTGTGAGGATCTATTGTTTCTAAAGGGGATCTGTTGTTGCTGCAGAAGGTCTATTGTTTCTGGGGTGGAGTCAATTGTTTCTGGGGTGGGGTCTATTGTTGCTGGCGTGGGGTCTATTGTTGCTCATTGCAAGCGATCTGTTTTACTATCTTTCTTGTTTTCATTACCAAATTTCATAGAAATTAGAGTAGCACAAAATACTTGGTTCTGTATTCTCTGAAAGGTGCTGTACTGGGAGGTGGGTAGGGGGTGGAACCAAGGGTTGGTTTTCAGAGACAGGTAGGGGGCATAGATGAAGTGTGACTCGGAAGGGTGGAGTTCCTGCACCTATTCCCTGAGAAAAAAAGCCCTGGTTTAAAGTACAAAAAAAAGAAAACACAGAGGTGACCAAATACCATCAAAAGAAAGCTCTATTCATGGGGGGGGGGGGGAAGACATACATTTTATTTGGGTACAGGGTCGCACGACTGTGCAATTGACAGTTAAAGTAATGCAGTGCCGTATCACAAAAAATGGTCACTACAAGAATGGCAATACCTGAACCATCTCCAAACTTGTTATGGCTGAGGTCCATACATTCCACCTTCTGGTTATTCATTAGAGCATTAGAAAGACAGGAAGCTGCTCGGTCATCAAACTCATTCCCAGATAGGTACACCTTTTGCAGATGAACGTTCTCCAGGAGCATTGCTGAGAGCGCTTTGGCACCTTTCAGCCCAAGTCTGTTATCACACAAGTGAAGCTCTGGAAAATGTGAAAAATTACATTATTGTTCATATTCACAAAAAGTCACAGTTCCAAGTGTTGTTTAAATGTATGTAACCCCTTAAAGGGGTTGTAAAGATACAATTTTTTTTCCTAAATAGTTTCCTTTACCTTAGTGCAGTCCTCCTTCACTTACCTCATCCTTCCATTTTTCTTTTAAATGTCCTTATTTCTTCTGAGAAATCCTCACTTCCTGTTCTTCTGTCTGTAACTACACACAGTAATGCAAGGCTTTCTCCCTGGTGTGGAGTGTCGTGCTCGCCCCCTCCCTTGGACTACAGGAGAGTCAGGACGCTCTCTACGTTGCAGATAGAGAAAGGAGCTGTGTGATAGTGAGCGTCCTGACTCTCAGCCTGCTTGAGTTCATCACTGAGTGCCCCGATGTGACACAGTCTACGCTGGGCACTGGTGGCATTGCTGTCCGTGATCTGCCTTGGTGCCCGGGACACCTTTGTGTGTCCCATTAAAATCAATACACCTAGGATGCAGTCCGTACCCCCCGCACCCCCATAGTGACGCCACTGAATCAGGGATTCCCTCATTTTGAAGGGATTTCCTCTTACTTCCTGTTTTAGGTATGGAACAGGAAGTGAAGAGAAGTCTCCCCAATAGAACACAGATGGCAAAAAAAATGGAAAAAACCTGTCAGGGGTTGTAACCCTCCCTTTCTCTATCCAGAAAGAAAAACATTTTTTGTAGGTCCATTTTACATATACCATTGAATGTTTGTTGTATCTGGTCAATAAGTACAACTGAAATAACTCTTAATCGTAAAATAAATCAAATTAGTTTGCCGGTACTTGTGCACTCTGCCTCTGCTGCACTAAAAGCTTGGAAAAGCTTCTGGAAGTTAGTGAGCAGAGGGTAGTAGGTCCCGATCTGCATACTTGAGGGAATCTGTACAATTCCCAGGCAGAAGGCACTGGCAGGGTGGCTGGGTCAGCCCTTAAAGTGGAGGTTCGGACGATTTTTTTTTTTTTAAAAGCCAGCAGCTACAAATACGGCAGCTGCTGACTTTAAAAAAATGGACACTTACCTGTCCAGCGCGCCCGCGATGTCAGCAGCCGAGGCTGAGCAATCGCTCGGTCCTCGGCTGCTTCCGCCGCCATCCTGGGTGAGGGAATCAGAAAGTGAAGCCTTGCGGCTTCACTGCCCGATTGCCTACTGCGCATGCGCGAGGATCACGGCGCGCCGTCACTGGTCCCCGCTCTCTCCTGGGAACAGTGTTTCCCAGAAGACAGCGGGGGGGGGGAGGTGACGTCACAGGCTGGATTCCCCGTGGGGATCCGAACCCGGAAGTGGTGCAAATACCTGAAAGGGGGGGACCCAAAAAGCGGAGGTTCACTTTTTGAGTGAACCTCCGCTTTAAATATGGTGGAGCCTGAGCAGCAGGAACGGAGTCAGGTGGAACATGGAGTGCTGATGTTGCTTTTGTGTGGCCTGGGAGGGGACCTCAGGACTTGGGGGCTCTGCCTCTAGGCTGAAGCTAAGGAGAGGAAACCCAAGAGAGGGATCTCCATTACCTTTGGGTCTTTTGTGGAAGACATCCTGGCTGGCACAGGAGGATCTGGACAGTAATAGGCCTGAAGAGAAGTCTTGCCCAGTGCAGCAGGAAGCAAGGGACAGTGTGAGTATCTCAGCACACCCAGGGGCATACAAGGAGAGAGATTGCCAGACATAGCATACTTTCCAGGGACGGCGTTGTGCTAAATGCCAAGCTCTTGTCCTGGGACATTCTTTAGAGAAGCCAGGTGGGCTGGTAGTATCTACAAGCATCAGAACTGTGAGAGGTTCTACTGATGAGACATGATACCCCATGCATACAGTTTAGGATTTTTTGCTATTTCAATAAAGGAGACTTAGAGCTCCTGGTTCATTAAGAACTTTACCACTGATCCATAGAGACTGCGATTATTTTGAAGGGAGTACAGTCCAAGATCTTCATTTTTGTTTACATGGATAAGGAAGTTTGTCCTCATCTGTTTTTCTTCAAATCAAGTTGGGCATCCTATAATCCCTATACCCTATCCGATTGTTTTCCCCAATATAACAACAAAAACTTCAGTGTATGAATGAACAGGAAGCCACTACGCTCAGAGTACATCCAATTCATTCACAGTCCAGTGCAGCTGAGGCTGCAGAGAAAGGGACTGGGAATCTTCAGTCTCCTTTTCTGTCTCAAAAGAGAGATGTGAGGGGTCTGTTTAGACCCCTGATATTTCACCAAAGCCCGTCCACAGGGCTCTTAAAAATGATTTAAGACATAGAAAATAATATTTAAAAAAAAAATTAAACAAATGAAATTATTATCATAAAACAAAATTATTAAAAATAAATAAATAATAAAAATAGCAAACTACTGATACCATCCACTGCTCTACTGACTGACACCATGCACTGCCCTATTGACACCAACCTCTGTCCTACTGACACCAACCATGTTTTAATATATTTTAAAATGTTTGTTCACATTTATTTATAAGGGAGAGAGTGTGTTTGTGTATGTGTATGTGTGTGTATATATATATATATATATATATATATATATATATGTATATGTAATGTATATATTGTATAAACACACGCATATATGTTTGAGCTTTGGCCTGCACACCTTAATGCAATAGGCTGCGCACACCTATGGTTATATCCCCAGTATTCTGTGCACACCAGCTGAAATTTCAGGCCGACTTGGGTAGACCCATACATTCTTGAAAATGTAAACAAGTAATAGAACGGGGGTGATTTACAGATGGGTATAGGAGGTGCTCAGGCAGCCTCTCAGTTTATACACAGGGCAGCATGTGTTGGTGAGGCAATGAAGGCCTCTTGAGCCCCCCTAGGGAAAGAGAGCCTTGACTGATGGGGGCATGACCAGGTACTGGACAAGGCGGTGGTCATGGTGGGATTGGCTACTTGGGGTGTTTTGGGTTGGGCCGGAGCTCCGATAAAAGGGATCGCCCCAGGGAATTCTGGGTCCTTTGGAAGCGCGCTGGGAAGAGCTGTGTAGTAAGGGGTACCTGGTAGCATTGCGCCTCAGCAGTCATGTCTAGAGAAATAATTGTGGCCTCAGAAATAGGAATCTAAAAAGACTTCAGTGTAAAGCAGTCACAGACTGACTGAGCAAAAAAAAAGAGATGAAAAAAATAATAATAATAGTATTACAACCACAGCTTATTAGAACGCCTTGAAATACATTATTTTTGACTGAAGTGTTTTGTGAAGAGGATTACATACCTGAAATGTAACAGTTTTCCTTAAGCATGTCTGCGATGGCTGCTGCACCATCTCCCTCAATCCAGTTATCACTGAGATTTAGACTGAAAATCGAAGTGTTGGTTACTAAAGAGAGAGCAATTGCTTTTGCAGCCTGAAATAAACCAGAAGACAAGGCAAGGGATTCTTTTTTTTTTTGTAACTCATGTAGCACCAACATACATTGTACAGGGAAAAGGCGTGTTGTACATCAATGTAATAAGGGCCCGTTTACACACTATGTGAGTCACTAACAATCTGTCACGTCCTGGGAAACACTATTATGTATTATGTTGTTATTAGATTAGGGTGATTAAACAGAATCTGTGCCCACTTATATCATTCCATCTTTTCATCATGACTACTCATGAGATTCCCCCTTTACATCAGGTGCCCCCTTAAATCGGGGTTCCCATCAAAGTTCCCCATTACATCAGGTGTCCCTATCAAAATGCCCCCGTACATCAGCGTTCCCCCTTACATCAACTGTCCCCATCAGTGTCCCCTTTCATACAATCAGCTATTCCCTTCAGAGTGCCCCCTTACATCCGATTTCTAATCAGAGTGCCCCCTTACATCAGAGTTCACCCTTACATCAATTGTCCCCATCAGTGTCCCCTTACATATGATCAGTTATCCCCATCGGAGTGTCCCCTTACATCAGGGGCCCCCATCAGAGTGCCCCCTTAAATCGGGGTTCCCATCAAAGTTCCCCATTACATCAGGTGTCCCTATCAAAATGCCCCCGTACATCAGCGTTCCCCCTTACATCAACTGTGCCCATCAGTGTCCCCTTTCATACGATCAGCTATTCCCATCAGAGTGCCCCCTTACATCAGGTGTCTCCATCGGAGTGCCCTCTTACATGGATCAGACTGGCTTATTGATCAGTGGATGCACTCTCAGAGACTTGGGGGGCACAACTAAAATCTGGGGGTGCGCAGCCCACCCTAACACCCACCTAGATTTGGCCCTGTAACCACTATGACCTAATGAAAGCTAGGTGTTTAGCCTGGTGTATGAGGCTCTGGCATTTAGCTGCCACTGGAGGGCAGAGGTGCGCCATTGATCCCCGCTGCTGGCTGCCTGTCAAACACTATAAGAGTCTAACGGTTGCTGTGGCTGGAAGGAGCTGGGCGGTGCACTGAGCAGTATGTACATTTAAGGAGGTATACATCCAGGGACGAATGACCATAATGCAAGCAGTCACTGAAACAGTGAAAAAGTTGTATCTCCCAAATAAGTACATAGCAAAAAAAAAAAAACTGACAAAGGTTACAACAACCCTGTTCAGTGCAGATGTCTGGAATTTGTAGGTTATAAAATGTAGTTAGATTTAAAGCGGAGGTTCACCCATAGCTTATACATTTTCCCCTTAGATTCCTGCTCGTTTTGTCTAGGGGAATCGGCTATTTGTTTTAAAATATGATCCGTACTTACCGTTTACGAGATGCATCTTCTCCGTCGCTTCCAGGTATGGGCTGCGGGACTGGGCGTTCCTTCTTGATTGACAGTCTTCCGAGAGGCTTCCGACGGTCGCATCCATCGCGTCACGATTTTCCGAAAGAAGCCGAACGTCAGTGCGCAGGCGCAGTATAGAGCCGCACCAACGTTCGGCTTCTTTCGGCTACTAGTGACGCGATGGATGCGACCGTCGGAAGCCTCTCGGAAGACTTCCGAGAGGCAATGTTCTAGCTTTTGTTCTAGCAAAGCGAGGTTACGTTCTCACCACTTTTTCCATTGAAGCTCGCTTCTGGGCATGCGCGGGTGTAAAAACGTCTTTTTAAACAACGTTTTTTGCTACACACGGTCAATTTCTGTGAAGTAAAAAACGACGTTTTTTTGGGTCGTTTTTTACAAGACATAAAACGACCTTTTCCCCCACACACTGTCAATTAAAGTGACGTTTTTAAAAACACATAAAGTGATGGTGTGTACGGGGCATAAGGCTAGGTTGGCATTACTAAGATGTGACTTTGATGTGCTTTACAGTGCAATTATGTACCGTACCTTTGATGCGACTGTAAATCGTAGTAGTGCAGGAACCTTTTCCAAAAATCGCACCATTCTGAGACACATTGATTACAGTGTCATCTAATATGACTCTATAGTACAAACAACGTTCATAGCAATACCATTCCCCCCACACAGATCAGTATATATATATATATATATATATATATATATATATATATATATAAATATATATAATAGCTTGCTTACCTGTGCACCTAGCCCATGATGCCTCATCACAAGATTAGAATCGCCCATGTGACGCAAGAAGTATGACACTGGCACAACACCAAATACCTGGCAGGCAGATAGGTATCTGGCTTTACCAGAGGGATCATAGGCATCTTTGGCTTCTGCAAAAGGAAATTGATATGTTGACCCACAAGTATGGGATTCTAGGAAGATAAATGATTTCATTTTCAACATTTGTACAAGTTGCTCTTCTATCAGATGCATGGATTCAAAATGTGTGCAGACATGCTAAAGTTACAGTGGTTCTCATTCATGAAATGATCATTCAGTTGCCATAGCCATCACAATGTATTGTAGGTAACCATTACTACCGTGTTTCCCCGAAAATAAGCCTGGGTCTCATTTTGGAAACAAAAGACACAATAGGGCTTATTTTGGGGGTAGGTCTCACCATGAAATGTGCTGTCTTCTCTCTCCCTGCTTGACAGGTATCTCCAGTGTGAACTGAGTTAAAATGCTTGTAAAATCCTATAATCCACTCTATTACAGTATTATATCATGTAAAATGCAATTTTATTACAGAAACACATACATTGTACATTATATAATACTGTAATAGAGTGGATTATAAGATTTTACAAGCATTTTAAACTAGGGCTTATTTTCGGGTAGGGGTTATATTGCAGACCTCCTGGAAAATAACGCTAGGTCTTATTTTCGAGGTAGGTCTTATTTTCGGGGAAACACGGTATAGGTCAGGGACCAATATTTCAGAGTAAAGGGCCAGTTTAATGTCCTTCAGGCTTTAGGGGGGCCATACTGTGGCCAGTGGGAGTAGAACTTACCCTGACATCAGTGCCCCATCATTGATTTCAGTGGAGGAATGGGGGATGCCCATTGTTGGTATCAACATGAAGAATAGTGCCCAATTGATGGTGTTAAGAGGGAGAATGGTGCCCAATTGATGGTGTCAAGAGGGAGAATGGTGCCCAATTGATGGTGTCAAGAGGGGGAATGGTGCCCAATTGATGGTGTCAAGAGGGGGAATGGTGCCCAATTGATGGTGTCAAGAGGGGGAATGGTGCCCAATTGATGGTGTCGAGAGGGGGAATGGTGCCCAATTGATGGTGTCAAGAGGGGGAATGATGCCCAACTGATGGTGTCAAGAGGGGGAATGGTGCCCAATTGATGGTGTCAAGAGGGGGAATGGTGCCCAATTGATGGTGTCAAGAGGGGGAATGGTGCCCAATTGATGGTGTCAGGAGGGGGAATGGTGCCCAATTGATGGTGTCAGGAGGGGGAATGGTGCCCAATTGATGGTGTCAAGAGGGGGAATGGTGCCCAATTGATGGTGTCAAGAGGGGGAATGGTGCCCAATTGATGGTGTCAAGAGGGGGACATTCAGCACCTGGGCCACAGTTTGGAGACCGCTGCTATAGGTCAGTATCACTATAAGAGAAAAGAAACTGCCAAAGGATATGTATTTTTGTCTGTCCAGTCCATAGATTTACACAGCACAGCCCTGCCTGGCAGGGAAGGGAACCTATTTCTCTGCTGCAATTTTACTTTCACTTACAGGTCTCCTCTCCACCCTCCCCACCATCTCTAAGCCACGCTGATCTTTCCTCCTATAAGCATGCTCTGTGTAGTACCGTACACTTGATTCTGGATCCTTGGGCTGCTTCTCCCTCCCTAGTCTGAGTGCTGCTGTATAGGGCCAGTAATAGGCTTATACTCAGTGAAATTCAGGAACTTACACTGCTTGATGCCGAACCCGACAGAAGACCAGGCAAAGATGTCGGAGAGGGAGCATGGACATCACATCACCAGAGAGAGGTGACTATAGTGGACTTTATTTTCACTTTATATAACCTAAAATAAATCAAGTGCAACTCCATGCAATTTTTTTTGGTGGCGGCGGGGTGAGGAAGTAAATGTGATTGAATAAGGCAGGACTAGAACCTCTGCCATTAATTTTATTGTTGCCTGTGTGAGAGAAATTTTCCATGACCTCCTGTTGTGTCACTGAGTCAGGAAGTGTTGGCACATCTCCCCAACAGTGACACAGATAACAATAAAATAATGGAGTCTGCCAATGCTGTCTAATACTCAACCCAGACATATGAAATTGAGGCCTTGTGTGCGATGGATGTTTTTGACACTGCTCTTAGGGGCATAAGGCGTTTTTTTTTTATTCTGCATCAAAACGCTCCTGAATATTAGCCCCTCTGTTCATGCACACATAGGTGTTTAGAGGAGCTTGGAGGCATTAAAAGCCCACTGTTAGTGTGCCCTGAAAGAGTGGCATTTTGGCAGAAAAAACACTTGACGTTTGTAAACATGTGTAAACGCAATGCATTAAGGCCCAGATTCTCAAAGGGCTTACGACGGCGCAACGCAGTGTACGCCGTCGTAAGTCCTAATCTGGGCCGTCGTATCTATGCGACTGATTCTTAGAATCAGTTACGCATAGATATCCATTAGATCCGACAGCGTAAGGCTCTTACTCTGTCGGATCTTAAATTTTTTTTGCCGCTAGGTGTCGCCTCCATCGTTTTTCCCGTTGAGTATGCAAATAAGCAAAATACGCGAATTCCCGAACGTATGCGCGGTCGACGCAGTGAAGTTACGACGTTTACGTTAGTTTTGCGCGGCGTAAAGTTGCCCCTGCTATATGAGGGGCAACCAATGTTAAGTATGGCCTTCGTTCCCGCGTCGAAATTTTAAAATGTACGTAGTTTGCGTAAGTCGTCCGTGAATGGGGCTGGACGCCATTTACGTTCACGTCAAAACCAATGACGTCCTTGCAACGTCATTTGAAGCAATGCACCCTGGGATAACTTCCGGACGGCGCATGCGCAGTACGTTCGGTGCGGGAACGCGCCTAATTTAAATGCTACACGCCCCCTACCCGGCTAATTTGAATTAGGCTGGCTTGCACCAGGTGATTTACGCTACGCCGCCGCAACTTTACAGGCAAGTTCTTTGTGAATAAAGCACTTGCCTGTAAAACTTGCGGCGGCGTAACGTAAATCAGATACGTTACGCCCGCACAGTTTTACGCCCATATACGAGAATCTGGGCCTTAGTGCTTGGCCGTAAAAAAAAAAAAAAATATTCTGGTCGATGTCCAAGTGCTTGACATGCCTAAATGCGCTACATGTGTTTATAAGCATCAAGCATTTTTTCTTCCAAAACACTGTTGCCAGCAGGAAAGGTGTCTAGGAGTGACTGCATAATCATTCCAGTGTGCATGAAGTCTTAGACTCCATTCACACCTGAGCGACAGCCGCGTTCGGCGGTAGCGGCGTATTTTGCCGCGAGTGTGAAACTTTCAATTTTTTTTTTTTTTTTTTCAAAGTCTTCCCATTGCTGTCAATGGGCAAACGCCAATGTCGCCTGAAAAAAGGGTCCGGGACTTTTTTTCAGGCGACAGGCGTTCGGCGTCTATGAGATGTGAACCATCTCCATAGACAGCAATGGGAATTCTCCCCTCTAGCGGCAGAAGCGTCCGGCGTCGGGCGTTTTGTCGCTCAGGTGTGAATGCAGCCTTAAGCCTGGTACACACGGTAGGATTTTCCACGGACAAAGCGTAGGACTTTTGTCCGAAAGGCGTTGGCCATTAACTTGTATTGCATACAAAACGGCAAAGAATTGTCTGCCAACAAACACGAAACCACATGTTTTTTCAGCTCTTTAGCGCCACCCTTTGGGAAACTTTTGCTAATGTTGTATTATGGTGAGCATTGCTTCTGAGCATGTGTGTTTGTACTTTGGAGTACTTTGTTGGTGGATAATCCGACAACAATTGTCCAATGGAGCATACATTTTCCGACAACAGCCTGTCATCACACAATTCCCGTCGGAAATTCCGATCGTGTGTACGAGGCTTTAAAGTATAACTAAAGGCAACACATATCTTTAAGTTTTTAGTTAAGTGGAGAGGGATGAGAACAACTGCCAGTTTTTATTGCTGTCTGTATCCCCATTAAGGAGATTCACTCTCTCGATTTGTCCTGTTTATCATTATCATTGAAAGTGAAAGTAAAATAAAATCCCAAATTTTGGGTGGTTCCCAGAAAAGTAAAATCGAGGGGAAATCTTCCAATTTAGAAACTAGTTCTGATGTCCTGGGGGGACCCCAAGGAATTCCCTTAATTTGCAGGGATTTCCTCTCACTTCCTGTTTGGCTATGGGACAGGAAGTGAAGGGAAATCTCCACAATGGGACACGGATGAGGAAAAAAAAAAAAAAACATCGGACAGTGGTTATAACCTTCCCTTACTCTATCCAAAATGAAAAACAAAAAAAAAAAGAAGTTTTGGCTATAGTTCTACTATAAAGCGAAACTTCAATAATTTTCAACTTTGCATCTATTAAATCATCTGTCCTTGTTGTAACTTTAGATAGTAAAACATTTTTCTGCCAGTAAATACCTTATGCAGCCCACTTCCTGTTTCTTGTCTGGTCATCAGCCTAGGTCCTAGGCTTATGACATCATGCACAGCTCTCTCTCTCTCTTGTGAGAGTTTGCCAGGAAGGAAAGGGGGATGAGTCATACAAGGGCCAATGAGAGCTGCAGGTTTGCCTCTGTGTGTCTGTGTAAATCCAGGAAGTGAATAGGCAGAAGCTTCAGCTGCCCACAGTTAAAATGGCTGTAGCCAGACTCAGTGGAGGGAGATTTCTGCAGCAGTATATATAAAATAATATGCAAAGTGGTTGGAGGGAAGCTTCAGAATGGCAAAGATGTTTTTATCACAAATTATGTGAGCAGACTGCAGTTCCTCTTTAAGTATTTCTCACTTGACGCTGAATTTCCCTACCTGTATATGTATTGTGGGTCAGTGACACCTAAAAGATTGAAACCAGGGAGTCAGCATTAAGCCCTGATCAAACGATTAGTCCATCCGATGAGAACAGTCTGATGGACCGTTTTCATCGGTTAACCGAAGAAGCTGACTGATGATCAGTCGTGTCTACACAGCATCAGTTAAAAAAACGATCGCGTCAGAACGCGGTGACGTAAAACACGACGACGTGCTGAAAAAAACGAAGTTCAATGCTTCCAAGCATGCGTCGACTTAATTCTGAGCATGCGTGGATTTTTAACCGATGGACGTGCCTACAAACGATCTATCGGTTAGGTTAAATTTAAAACAAGTTGGCATTTTTTTAACCGATGGATAAATAACCGATGGCGCCCACACACGATCGGTTTGGACTGATGAAAACGGTCCATCAGACCGTGTGTACGCGGCCTAAGGGCCAGTTACCTAGAATTTTCAGGAGGTTAGTAGACATGTGCACTGCCAAAAAATGTGTTTTATCTTGTTTTCGTTTTTTGCATTTTTTGAAAATTAGAAAATTAAAAATTTCAGAAATCCGAAAATTCGTAAATTGAAAAATTCGTAAATTGAAAAATTCGGAATTTGAAAAATTCGAAAATTCAGAAATTGAAAAATTCGAAAATTTCGGAATTAACTAATTTGTCAAAATTTGTTAAGAAACGAATTCGAAACTAAACTAATTGCACATGTCTAAAGGTCAGTAATGAGGCATCCTTTCTTTCTATATGCTGCTAAGCAGTTAGTAAACACGAAGGCTCACAGTAACTATAGAGAAATCAGTAGATGAAACAATAAGCAGTGTAATGAATTCTTGAGACTCCCGGTGACTTGTCCTTAAGGTTCCCCTAAAGGGAAAGATCCTTCAAGGACTGCGCAGGCGCAAACTTGCTGACGGAAATCTCCCAACCTCGCCCGGCATCCAGGCTCATTCTTTAAAGCGGAGGTTCACCCATAGCTTATACATTTTCCCCATAGCTGGATGCTCGTTTTGTCTAGGGGAATCGGCTATTTGTTTTAAAATATGATCCGTACTTACCCGTTTACGAGATGCATCTTCTCCGCCGCTTCCGGGTATGGGCTGCGGGACTGGGCGTTCCTTCTTGATTGACAGTCTTCCGAGAGGCTTCTGACGGTCGCATCCATCGCGTCACGATTTTCCGAAAGAAGCCGAACGTCGGTGCGCAGGCGCAGTATAGAGCCGCACCGACATTCGGCTTCTTTCGGCTACGAGTGACGCGATGGATGCGACCGTCGGAAGCCTCTCGGAAGACTGTCAATCAAGAAGGAACGCCCGCTCCCGAAGACCCATACCCGGAAGCGACGGAGAAGATGCATCTCGAAAACGGGTAAGTACGGATCATATTTTAAAACAAATAGCCGATTCCCCTAAACACAACGAGCAGGAATCTAAGGGGAAAATATAAAAAAAAAAGGAATTGGGTGAACTCCCGCTTTAACATCCCCGTGGATTGGAGGATGTTAAAAAAAGAGCCAGGAGGCCGAGCGAGCGGAGCGAGCCGTCCGAGCGAAGCGAGGGCGTGAGGCCGACTGGCCACTTTCCTCGAAATCCAGATCGTCCTGGATGCCGGCCGAGGTTCGGAGATTTCCACCTGCGCAGTCCTTAAAGGAACTTTCTCGTTAGCCGGAACCATATCGGCAGATCAGATTGCGCCTGCGCAGGAACTTTCACGATAGCCGGAACCATACCAGCAGATCACCGGGACGTGGCTTTGGCAGAGAAAATGAGCCATTTATCAGTTTCAGTAACAAACCTTCTATTTCTAAATCAGTGTCGCAGTCTTCCTCATTTTCTTTTCGTCCTGCAAAGTCTTCGTGGCGTTGCTCTGGTGTCTTCTCCACCACCTCTTCTTTAGACTTGGAGACCTCCATTATTTCATTGTCGATGTCTCCTTTATTCCTGGATCTCGCTGAAGATGACCTTTGTACAATCTATACCAACACACAGTATGTCACAAATCAGCAGAACATCCATTTATTCAGCACATTGTTTCCAAGGACATCACCTTTTACATCAGAGAACAGAATTTACATGCAAAGTCTGGACAATGTAGCAATCTTAAGGCCCCTTTCACACTGGGGCGTTTTTCGAGCGATCTTTTTCGTGACCGCGACATTATGGCGGACACATCGGACAATTTTGACACATTTTTGGGACAATTGTCATTTTCACATAAAAAAATGCTATAAAAATGCATTGTTTACTGTGAAAATGACAATTGCAGTTTGTGAGTTAACCACTAGGGGGCGCTGAAGGGGTTGAGTGTGACCTCATCTGTGTTTCTAACTGTAGGAAGGCGGGGCTGGACGTGTGACGTCATTGATCGTGCTTCCCTATATCAGGGATCACACGATCGATGACAGCGCCACAGTGAAGAACGGGGGAAGCTGTGTTTACACACAGCTCTCCTCGTTCTTCAGCTCCGGGGACCGATTGCGACGATTGGGTCCCGTGGCCACGGAGCTTCGGACCGGGTCGCGGACCCACGGCTGGACACTTAAATAGGACGTACAGGTACGTGCTTGTGCCCAGCCGTGCCATTCTGCCGACGTATATGTGCAGGAGGCGGTCCTTAAGTGGTTAAGGGTCTAGAAAAAACGATTTTTTTTCAACCCGATCATTAAAACGGCCTTGCCTACACACGATCGTGAAAAAAAAATGCTCTAGCAAAGCGCGGTGATGTACAACACGTACGACGGCACTATAAAGGGGAAGTTCCATGCGGACGCCACCCTTGAGGCTGCTTTTGCTAATTTCGTGTTAGTAAAAGACGATTTGCGCTTTTCTGTCTGTTACAGCGTGATGAATGTGCTAGTTTTAACAGAACGAGCGCTTCCGTCTCATAACTTGCTTCTGAGCATGCACGTTTTTTTCACGTCGTTAAAGCCCACACACGACCATTTTTTACAACCTTAAAAACGACAACAATAAAAATGTCGTGAAAAAAATAGAGCATGTTCGAAATTTTTAATGGCCATTTTTTAGATCGTGAAAAATGCTCTGTAGCCCACACACGATCGTTTTTAATGACATTAAAAAAAAAAAACGTCATTTTTTAGAACCCGAAAAACGGCCGTGTGTACACGGCATAAGACCCTAACGTTTTAGGGCGTTTTTGCAGTGCCTCAGTGTGAAAGGGTAAGGCGTTTTTACAGCGCTTTCAATTCATTTCAATGGAGAGGGGCGTTTTTGGAGCGTTTTTTTCAGCGCCCAAAAGCTGCTCCAAAGATGCTAATTGCAGGACTCAGTGTGAAAGGGTCCATTGAGATGCATGGAGAATGTTTTATGAGCGTTTTAATAGCGCTATTTTTAACACTAAAACGCTGTAAAAACACTTCAGTGTGAAAGGGGTCTAACAGCAAGCAAAACATCACATCTACATCCTCACTTGTACACAGCAAATAAAAAAGCTTAAAGCAGAGCAGCTACAAATACTGGGCCGGATTTAGAAAGATTGGCGTATATTTAGTCGGGCGTAGCGCATCTCATATGCGCTATGCCGCCGTAACTTAGTGAGGCGAGTACCGTATTCAGAAAGAATTTGCGCCCGAAGTTACGGCGGCGTAGCGTATACGGGCCGGCGTAAGCCCTCGTAATTCAAATGATCCAGGCAGTGGGCGTGTTTTATTACAATGAGCCGTGACCCCATGTAAATTCATTTACATATTTGACGCGGAAATATACGAAACGCCCCTAGCGGCCAGCGTAAATATGCACCCTAGATACGACGGCGTAGGAGACTTACGTCGCTCGTATCTTGGCCAAATTTATGCGTAACTGAGTCTATGAATCAGGCGCATAGATACGACGGCGCACATTCGGACTTATGACGGCGTGGAGATACGCCGTCGTAAGTCCTTTCTGAATCTGGCCCGAAGTCTTCAAATATAAGGACACTTACCTGTCCAGGGATCCCGTGATGTCAGCACCCCAGTGGATTTTTAAATCGGCTCTCTGGTGCTGCCGCCGACATTCGTATGTATAGCTGGTTCCCTACTGTGCATGCGCAAAGCGTGCTGTGCTTTCTAAAAGGAGCGGCGGCAATGGAAGGAGGAGGGGGCGAACGTCCGGGGGTCTCGCCACGGTGAGGTCTCCCAGAAGTGGGGGCGGGTATCTATCAAAAAGGTACCCGCTCCCCCGTAAAAGGTGCCAAATATGGCAGCAGAGGGGGCGAACGTCCGGGGGTCTCGCCACGGTGAGGTCTCCCAGAAGTGGGGACGGGTACCTATCAAAAAGGTACCCGCTCCCCTGTAAAAGGTGCCAAATATGGCAGCAGAGGGGGCGAACGTCCGGGGGTCTCGCCACGGTGAGGTCTCCCAGAAGTGGGGGCGGGTACCTATCAAAAAGGTACCCGCTCCCCCCTAAAAGGTGCCAAATATGGCAGCAGAGGGGGGAGAAGCAAACAAGCGGAGCTTCCCCTTTTGGGCGGAGCTCAGCTTTAAACCCCTTTCACACTGGAGGCGTTTTCAGGCACTTTAGCACTAAAAATAGCGCCTGTAAAGGGCCTGAAAAAAGCCTCATCTGCAATCCCAGTGTGAAAGCCTGAGGGCTTTCACACTGGGGCGCTGCTCTGGCAGGGCATCAAAAAAAGTCCTGCAAGCAGCTTCTTTGCAGCGCTTTAGGAGAGGTGAATCAGTGGGGAGCGCCGCCAAAGCGACTCAGCAGCGGCGCTTTGCAGGTGCTTTTAACCCTTTATTCGTCCGCTAGTGGGGGTTAAAAATACCCGGCTAGCGCCCAAAAAGCGCAACATGCCGTAGATTGGTAACTGTCCTGTGCCTATTTTCTGCACCCTTGCTGGCACTGTGCATGGTTGGCATTGAGTTTGTACTGCACATGTGTGGCCAATTGCATGCCTTCTAGTTGCACATGCACAGTGTGCTTTTGTGTCAGCTGTGGGACAGGGGTGAAGAGTGGGCATGTTGTAACATTGTAAGGCTGCATGTACACTTGGCTGTCATTTACTGCAGCCACGGGAAAATGCAAAACGCTGCAAAATGACGCTGTGATTTTACCACGGTTTTGCAGTTTCCTGCGGCTGGCGGTCAAAACGTTTCAATCCTGAATGCGATTCTTCCAGGAGAGGGAGGTTGAAGCCCACCTGATAAAAGCCTGTGTGTACATGGACATGAAGCTTTTATGGAGTTGGGCTTGGGAGCTGTTATGCCGCGTACACACAAACGCATTCTCCGTTCGTGGTTTTTCCAAGGAATTCCGCTCAAGCTTCTCTTGCATACACACGGTCACACCAAATTCCGGCCATCAAGAACGCGGTGACGTACAACACTACGATGAGCCGAGAAAAATGGAGTTCAATGCTTTCCGCGCATGCGTCAAATTGTTTCCGAGCATGCGTGTTTTTTTTTCACATCGGAATTCCATACAGACGAATGTTCCGATAGGAATTGTTTCCGTCTGAAACATTGAGAACCTGCTCTCTAAGTCTGTTGGAAATTCCGACGGAAAAACCTCCCATCCGACTTTTTCCATCGGAAATTCTGACTGTGTACGCGGCATCAGTGTACATGAAGCCTTAGATAGCAGTAGCTGTCAGAGCAGGCATGAATCCGCAGCCTGCTGGTTGCTAGACACTGATCTGGAGCTTGCCTGCGATGCTATGCCCTGGCCAGCTTCTCCTCCTGCCCACCCCTTGTCCCAGCCCTGCACCTACCTCTGAGTCTGTTCAGCCCTGCACCTACCTCTGAGTCTGTCCAGGTATGCACCTACCTCCGAGTCTGTCCAGCCCTGCACCTACCTCCGAGTCTGTCCAGGTCTGCACCTACCTCCGAGTCTGTCCAGCTCTGCACCTACCTCCGAGTCTGTCCAGCTCTGCACCTACCTCCGAGTCTGTCCAGCTCTGCACCTACCTCCGAGTCTGTCCAGCCCTGCACCTACCTCCGAGTCTGTCCAGCCCTGCACCTACCTCCGAGTCTGTCAAGGTCTGCACCTACCTCCGAGTCTGTCCAGCCCTGCACCTACCTCCGAGTCTGTCCAGCCCTGCACCTACCTCCCAGTCTGTCCAGGTCTGCACCTACCTCCGAGTCTGTCCAGCCCTGCACCTACCTCCGAGTCTGTCCAGCCCTGCACCTACCTCCGAGTCTGTCCAGCCCTGCACCTACCTCCGAGTCTGTCCAGGTCTTCACCTACCTCCGAGTCTGTCCAGGTCTGCACCTACCTCCGAGTCTGTCCAGGTCTGCACCTACCTCCGAGTCTGTCCAGGTCTTCACCTACCTCCGAGTCTGTCGGAGGTAGGTGCCTGAAGCCTACGCACTATTCCATTATTACAAACCTAAACATGACGGATCGGAGGTAGGACAGTGGAGTCTGTTTACATCCAACCTCCCATAGAGCTGTCACAGGTCTGCCTGTGTCCGCCTGGCACAGAGTGAACGGGCATGGATGTCAAAAAATGGTATCGGTCCCGCTCAGTTCTGATACAGCTCACGGATCCTCTGCTAATTAGAGTGATCTCTGCTCTGTGTAAAAGGAGTCTTACAGTTTACCGATCCTTAATGAGGTGGCTGCATTCCTGTCCTAAGTTGAGACATTGGGGGTTATTTACGAAAGGCAAATCCACTTTGCACTACAAGTGCACTGCAAATGCACCAAAAGTGCACTTGGAAGTGCAGTCGCTGTAGATCTGAGGGGTAGATCTGAAATGAGGGGAAGCTCTGCTGATTTTATCATCCAATCATGTGCAAGCTAAAATGCTGTTTTTTATTTTCCTTGCATGTTCCCCTCAGATCTACAGCGACTGCACTTCCAAGTGCAATTTCAAGTGCACTTTGCACTGTAGTGCAAAGTGGATTTACCTTTGGTAATTAATCCCCAATGTCTTCTGACTGTGGCACCCATCAATGTCAGAATACACTGATCAGTGGCTTCAGTTCATTGCCTCTGCATTTAATTGATGGAACATTTTTCAACATGTTCCTTCTACTGGAACTGAATACACAATGACATGTATACAATACATAACATGTACATATAATCCAGGGGTCTTCAAACTACGGCCCTCCAGTTGTTCAGGAACTACAATTCCCATCATGCCCAGTCATGTCTGTGAATGTCAGTGTGTTACAATGCCTCATGGGATGTGTAGTTCAGCAACAGCTGGAGGGCCGTAGTTTGAGGATCCCTGATATAATCTTATAGGTAGAGATTTCATGAACTAAAAGAGACTCTTAAAAGTAACTAAAGGCAATCTTTTTTTTTTTTTGTATGGAGAACACCTGTCTGGTTTTTATTGCTGTCTGTGCCCCCTACCAGGTTTTCATTGCTGTCTGTGCCCCCTGCCAGGTTTTCATTGCTGTCTGTGCCCCCTGTCAGGTTTTTATTGCTGTCTGTGCCCCCTGCCAGGTTTTCATTGCTGTCTGTGCCCCCTGTCAGGTTTTTATTGCTGTCTGTGCCCCCTGCCAGGTTTTTATTGCAGTCTGTGCCCCCTGCCAGGTTTTCATTGCTGTCGGTGCCCCCTGCCAGGTTTTCATTGCTGTCTGTGCCCCCTGTCAGGTTTTTATTGCTGTCTGTGCCCCCTGCCAGGTTTTTATTGCAGTCTGTGCCCCCTGCCAGGTTTTCATTGCAGTCTGTGCCCCCTGCCAGGTTTTCATTGCTGTCGGTGCCCCCTGCCAGGTTTTTATTGCAGTCTGTGCCCCCTGCCAGGTTTTCATTGCTGTCGGTGCCCCCTGCCAGGTTTTCATTGCTGTCTGTGCCCCCTGCCAGGTTTTCATTGCTGTCTGTGCCCCCTGCCAGGTTTTTATTGCTGTCTGTGCCCCCTGCCAGGTTTTCATTGCTGTCTGTGCCCCCTGCCAGGTTTTTATTGCTGTCTGTGCCCCCTGCCAGGTTTTTATTGCTGTCTGTGCCCATTGCCAGGTTTTCATTGCTGTCTGTGCCCATTTTGCCAGGTTTTTATTGCTGTCTGTGCCCCCTGTCAGGTTTTTATTGCAGTCTGTGCCCCCTGTCAGGTTTTTATTGCAGCCTGTGCCTCCTGCCAGGTTTTTATTGCTGTCTGTGCCCCCCTGCCAGGTTTTTATTGCAGTCTGTGCCCCCTGTCAGGTTTTTATTGCTGTCTGTGCCCCCTGCCAGGTTTTTTTTGCAGTCTGTGCCCCCTGCCAGGTTTTTATTGCAGTCTGTGCCCACTGCCAGGTTTTTATTGCAGTCTGTGCCCCCTGCCAGGTTTTTAATAGCTGTCTGTGCCCCCATTAGGTAGAGTCACCACCTCTATTTGTCATTTTGTAACATTATCAACATGTGCTAATGAAAGATTGTCCCACAGTTTTGGTTGTCACCAGAACAGTAATAGAAAGGGAATTTGGCAATGGGGACACTAGTTTTTGTGACAATCACTTTGAAGGATTCCATTTCACTTCCTGTTTTAGTTATGGGACAGGAAGTGGAGGGAAATCTAGTGAAAGGGCCACAGATAGCAAACAACACCTCCACAATAAAAGAAACAAGTTGTAATTTGGGTGCCATGCACATGAATTACCTTATTGTCCACACTTCCTCTGCTGAGAGATGGGCGAGGTCTGCTGGGGGGTCTGCTAGAGATGCCCCCCATACTGGAGCGGGCCCCCTCCTCCTCCTCCTCCGCATCCTTGGCCTCTTCCACTGAAGGAAGCATGGAGCCGATGTCCTTAGAGAACCTCTTGGTCAGTACCATAGTGAGGAGCCCCTGGATGGACACCCAGGATCTGCACACAGTTCACCTGTCCCTCTGATTTTACTGCACGTTTCAACTAAACTGCAACCTGCACGGTGAGTGACAACGTGGGCTTCCAATCAGAGCGCTGGAAATGCAAAACCAGCCAATCCAATTTCAGGGGCGGGATCTAGTGCCAAGGGCTTCTCGGAGCTTGTTGTAGTGTTGTCATGGTGACGGTCTCTGCTCTGCTGTGATTTCCAAATATCAATAGAGCACACAGGACAGTGCTTTTCAGTGACATCAATGGGGTATTGAGAGGAAATCTACAATCAGGCTGTCCAGATTCATCCCTGTATTTAATAGCAGCTAACTAGCTGTCATGTTGGTCCTCCTGGATCAGTCTATGGTCTGGATGAAGTAACCAGATAAGAACCTGTGATGTGATCCCCTAGATGTACTTCCAGGTCATAGGACTCTTTATCAGAAGCAGGGGGTCAGTGTAGCTGTGAGCCTGCTAACATTTCCAGGAGCCTAGAATAGTATATATGTGTGTGTATGTATATATGTATCTATATCCACTTCCATACCAGGCACTTACGCATCTTCCTGCCCAAGCCAATTTTCAGCTTTCGGCACTGTCGCAATTTGAATAACAATTGCGCGGTCATGCTACACTGTACCCAAATGAAATTTTTATCATTTTGTTCCCACAAATAGAGCTTTCTTTTGGTGGTATTTGATCACCTCTGCAAATTTAATTTTTTTGCACAACTAAAAAAAGACCAACATTTTTGAAAAAAATTTAGTTTTTATTTTTTTCTGTATTTTTTTTGTAAATAAGTACGTTTTCTTCTTCAATTATGGGCACTGATATGGCGGCACTGATGGGCACCGGTGAGGTGGCACTGATGCGCACCGATATGCGGCGCTGGTATGCTGCACTGATGGGCATTCATAGGCGGCACTGATGGGTACTTATGGGTGGCACAGATGAGCACTGATAGGTGGGCACTGGGCATAGATGGGCACTAAGAGGTGGCACTGATTGACACTGAGGGGTGGAACTGATGACATTGCTGGGCATTTTAGCCAGTGCCCATGTTGCCAGTCAGTGCCCATTTGTGGGCACTGATTGGCATCGATTGTGTTACAGCGGGGGTTCACCCTAAAAAACTATTTTTTTTCTAGCATGCCATTCAGCATACTAGCGCGAGCTACAGTATGCCTTTATATATTTTTTTGGCGCCGTACTCACAGTTTAATCGCGTAGTAAAGTTTCAGACTCCCCGCGGGGAATGGGGGTTCCTATGCAGAGGGAACGTGATTGACGGCCGGCTATGGCGCGTCACGCTTCCCGAAAATAGCCGAAATAGGACTTTGCTCTTCACGGCGCCTGCGCAGTCAGCTCCGATGTCTGTGCGCAGGCGCCGTATAGCGCAGTGAAGAGCAAAGCCCTACTCCGGCTATTTTCGGGAAGCGTGACGCGCCATAGCCGGCCGTCAATCATGTTCCCTCTGCATAGGAACGCCCATTCCCCGCGAGGAGTCTGAAACTTTACTACGCGATTAAACTGTGAGTACGGCGCCAAAAAATAAAAAATAAAGGCATACTGTAGCTCGCGCTAGTATGCTGAATGGCATGCTAGAAACTTGTTTTTTAGGGTGAACCACCACTTTAATTTCTTTTTTTTTATTGGTGTTTTTTATTTATTTTTGCTCTATTGAGCACCGGGGGGCACTCCCTGGTGGTCCAGTGTTGGCACCTGAGGGGGGAATAAACAATCAGCGCAAACCCCCCCTGTCAGGAGAGCCGCCGATCGGCTCTCCTCTACTCGCGTCTGTCAGACGCGAGTGAGGAAGAGCCGATCAACGGCTCTTCCTGTTTACATCGTGATCAGCCGTGGTTGGACACCGCTGATCACGTGGTAAAGAGCCTCCACTGGAGGCTCTTTACCGAGATCGGAGATGCAGGGTGTGAGACGGGCGCGCGCCGGCATGAAATCCTGCAGGACGTCCAGTCAGGATTTCAAAACCACTTCAAAGAAGGAGGGTACAATCTCCAATATGGAATTTCTTTACTTCCAAGTAGAGTTTCCATAATAGTTACAAACAATGTAGCAGCTGCAGCAGGAAGTAAAGAAATTGCAGATTGGAGATTGTACCCTTCTTCTTTGATACATACAGTATCTCACAAAAGTGGGTACACTCCTCACATTTTTGTAAATATATCTTTTCATGTGGCAACACTGAAGAAATGACACTTTGCTACAATGTAAATTAGTGAGTATACAGCTTGTATAACAATGTAAATTTGCTGTCCCCTCAAAATAACTCAACACAGCCATTATTGTTTAAACAGCTTGCAACAAAAGTGAGTACACCCCTAAATGAATGTCCAAATGGGGCCCAATTAGCCATTTTCCCTCCCCGATGTCATGTGACTCATTAGTGTTACAAGGTCTCAGGTGTGAATGGGGAGCAGGTGTGTTAAATTTGGTGTTATCGCTCTCACTCTCTCACACTGGTAACTGGAAGTTCAACATGACAACTCATGGCAAATAACTCTCTGTGGATCTGAAAAAAAAGGAATTGTTGCTCTACATAAAGATAGCCTAGGCTATATGAAGATTGCCAAGACCTTGAAACTGAGCTGCAGCACGGTGGCCAAGACCATACAACGGTTTACCAAGACAGGTTCCACTCAGAACAGGCCTCGCCATGGTCGACGAAAGAAGTTGAGTGCACGTGCTCAGCGTCATATCCATAGGTTGTCTTCGGGAAATAGATGTACGAGTGCTGCCAGCATTGCTGCAGAGGTTGAAGGGGGCGGGTCAGCCTCTCAGTGCTCAGACCATACACTGCACACTGCATCAAATTGATCTGCATGGCTGTCATCCCAGAAGGAAGAGTCTCTTCTAAAGACGAGACACAAAAAAGCCTGCAAACAGTTTGCTGAAAACAAGCAGACTAAGCACATGGATTACTGGAACCATATCCTGTGGTCTGATGAAACAAAGATAAACTTATTTGGTTCAGATGGTGTCAAGCGTGTGGTGGCAACCAGATGAGGAGTACAAAGACAAGTGTGTCTTGCCTACAGTGAAGCATGATGATGGGAGTGTCGTGGTCTGGATGAGTGCTGCTGAGTGAATAATGCCCGCCCTGTACTGCGCAGGCGCAGTGCAGTACGGAGCCGCCGAATGTCTATGAACATGAACTACTGTTGATCAGTAGTATGGGGCGCCTGCCCCATACGCTGCCGCACGCTCCTGATGCTCGTACAACTCTGTAAGGGGCGGGTGTATTATTCATTGAACTCTGCAAGGGGCATATGCATACAAAAGAGGCCATATTGTAACATGATGGGCAGAGCTCATACGATGGGGTGTGCATTTCTCAAAGGGGCGGATGTATTATTGAGAAGCCTGTGTAGTTTAGTAAGAAATCCATCCCCAATTTATCAGCTCAGCCCATCATTATTAAATACAGCCTCTTCTGTAGGCATCCGTCTCTCACACGCTTTAATCAACATTATATCCGCCCCTTGCAGAGTTGCATGAGCATTGTGAGCATGCGGGAGCGAGTGGCACAAAGTCGTCTGCTGTGCACAGGTGCCGGAGACTTTCGGTGGCTCCGTACAGTGCAATCGCTGCACAGTACAGGGTGGGCATCATTCAACGGGGGACCTTTCTCGTCACAACACCGGCACTGGGAAGCCTACAGTTCTTTGAGGGAACCACGAATGTAAACATGTACTGTGACATACTGAAGCAGAGCAGGATCCCCTCCCTTCGGAGACTGGGCTGCAGGGCAGTATTCCAACATGATAACGACCCCAAACACACCTCCAAGACAACCACTGCTTTGCTAAAGAAGCTGAGGGTAAAGGTAATGGACTGGCCAAGCATGTCTCCAGACCTAAACCCTACTGAGCAACTGTGGGGCATTGTTTGTAACCATTATGGAAACTACTTTGAAGTAAAGAATTTGCAGATTCTCTTCTCTGAGATTATATATATATATATATATATATATATATATATATATATATATATATATAAATAAATAAATGGTGGATGATTGGGAGCCCACCACTGATACTTTCTCCACTTAGTGAATTTAGATACAAGAGGAGTGACTCAGGTATTGGCTACTCTTCAACAGCACTGCTGCTATAGTTACTGGTACCTTAAACCACCAGATCTTCCAGTCTCAGTCTTGGACGCACACAGCTTTGGGCTTCTTAAACGCACACAGCTTGAAACTTCTTGATGCACACAGCATCTATCTTCACACAGAGACACTCTCTAGCAGCTACTGCTCCAACTGCACCTTCCTCCACTTCTGCTCTGACCAGTCCCTCATTATATGAGCTGTGTGCACCTGGGCACACACGCTGCAGGCCATCTATAAGATCTGGAGAAAACTGCCAGAGCAGTTTTCTCTGTTTCAAATCTATGCTCTAACCCAGTGGCCCCTAAAATGTGTCAAGGGGGCCAGATGCAACCCTTGCCTTTATTCAGCCCTCGAGGGAATATTCATCCCACTGACACCAACAATAGTGCATAATTCCTGCCATTGACATCACCAAAGGGGCACTAGTCCTCTTACTGACACCAATGATGGGGCACTATCCACCCCCCCTCCTCAAATACCAAAGAATGGGCATAGTTTACTCTCACTGAAGACAGGAAAATGTCTACTCCCACTGGCCATAGTCCAGGTCCCCTAAAGCCTGAAGGCCATTTGTTTAGAAAGTTTGGAGATTCCTTCTCTAGCCCTTTACTCCCCAGCCTAGCTTGTCCCTTTCATTTATTGGATCTCAGGGTTTTGCACACATATAGGATTGTCACTGGCTAATATAGTTTGTAATAACAGCTTGGATAGGATTTGTTTTTGGGAGCACAGAGTTTTAGGATTGAGCAGGCTGTTTAAGGTTGATGCAAGCACCTCTAGGTTGTGTTGGCAGTTTTTTAGTTTAACAGATCGAAGGCTAAGATTCACAAAACACATCAAAATAGGGATCATAAAAAAAAAAATGTAAAGTGAGTTTTCAGCTAAACCACTGCCCATCAGAGTAGAGGCACAACACATACAGCTGTAAACTACATCTCCCCAGACTGCTGTAAAGGCTCCATTCACACCTATGCAGTTTGCTTTTGAGCATTTCTGCAGTGCTTTTTGTTGTGCTTTCCCTTTTTTTTTTTTAACCAGGATTTTACTGCGAGTTGCATTTTTTATGCTTTTCCAAGAACGCAGAGGCACAAAAATGCATTGATGTGAACGTGTTCCATAGGCACCCATGTTAAAAAAAAAATCCTGCATTTCTGCAAAACGCATGAAAAAACGCATTGTGTGAATAGAGCCTAACTCAGTTGAAAAACAGGATGAATTCTGTAAATATTTCCAGTAAATACTGCATAATTGTTTTTGTGAATTGGACTTGGTTTACCGCATACAATAATATATGCAAATTTTTTTTTTTTTTAAAGTGTATTTTGTGCATGTACTCGAGAGAGGAGCCGGACTGCAGGAGTTGGAAGTAGGCAGGCCTCCCCCAGAGGCAATCTGCCATCTTTCTCCATGCCCCGGGTGGCAATGGCGGGTGTGTGAGGGGGTCCTCCCACACAGCCCGCCCTACCTGCTCCGCTTTGAAGCCCAACGGGGCAGAGGGACTCCCTATAAGGGAGTGAGAGGATTAGCCCGCTCAACCAGCCCCGTTAGTCCTTCGCCTCTCTTTTAGAGACCGCGTGGTCAAAGTGCGTGTGTTAACCCAATTTAGAGTGCGTGTGTAGGTGTGGTGGTTTTTGTGGGAGGGGGGTGGGCGTACTAAGCACAGGCTTACCTTGCATAGCACACCCACCGGGAGCCGGGCTGAGACCACCAAACTCAATTCACATGAAGCCGAGACCGGGATCCGAACCTCTAGCTGCAGAGGTGAATGGCTTATCAGCACAGTGCCAATCGCGTTGAGCCACCGCAGCTCCCTACGTAATAATATATGCAAATTAGTAACAGGATACCCTTATCACATGCAGTAAACATTAGTGAATTGACCCCTTTATCTTAAAGCTCAGTGCACCTTTTCCAGAAAAACACCTATGCAGTTGTTATGGAATTGTTTCCGATTGGGACTCTAAAAACAGAAGTTAATACTGGAACAGATACACAGGATGCAATCACCGTGTTTAAAATGTTCGTTCAGTGCCAACGTTTATTATTACATGTTTTTTTTATACATAGATAAGAAAGGGGTGGTGCGAGATGTTATTAAAAACGAACAAATAGGATTATATTATTAAAAGCTAGTGAATAGAACAATTGCAAAAGTAAAACCTTGCGAGGGAAGGGTGAGTAGAGACAGAGAGATTCTAGCAGAAGATGCGTCTGTGTGTGAGGTGAGGTTACAGAACACATTTCAACAGTGTGAACAAAATGGAGTCTCTTCTGTTTAAATGAACAATACAGTGAGAGTCCACGTCACAGTCAAGGGGCCCCAGTAGATATTAAAACTCTGTGCCGCTTTGTAAAATGATCAATAATTTTATTGTTTTACATGTGGGCCATTCCGGTCCCCTCATAAGCCTGGCTAAAAACTCCTAGTTGGCAGCCCCCACATCCCAACTTGTTTGGTTGTGAAAACCATTGCAGGTGTCATCAGCAAACTTGGGGACTGTGAGAGATGACAAAAATGTCCAAAAAAATTTAGGGCGTGCTGGAAGATCAGTCAGGCCCCATTCACACCTCTGTTTTGTAACTTTTTTTTTGCTTTTTACATTAGTGACCTTTTGACCTAAAAAAAGCCTGGAAAAAAATAAGCACAACTTTCAGCCTGAAAACGAAAGGCTCAGGTGTGAATGCAGCCTTAAGGCCTCATTAAAAAAAAAAACACACCCACACACAAAAAAAAAAAAACACACCTTTTACAGGCGTTTGACTCATTTATTCAGCCCCTAAAACACCCCTCTATGTTGGCCTAGGTATTTACAGGCATATATATGAGGAGCATCAAGAGGTTAAAAAAATAAAAATAAAGTATTATTATAATATTAAATAAAATAGAGAAATTAAAAAAAAGAGATTTTTAATACAGCTTACCTGTAAAATCTTTTTCTTGGAGTACATCACGGGACACAGAGCGGCATTCATTACTATATGGGTTATATGGAGTACCTTCCAGGTGTAGACACTGGCAATCTCAAACAGGAAATGCCCCTCCCTATATAACCCCCTCCCATAGGAGGAGTACCTCAGTTTTGTAGCAAGCAGTATGCCTCCCAAAATGGTCCTCAAAAAAGAGGGGTGGGAGCTCTGTGTCCCGTGATGTACTCCAAGAAAAAGATTTTACAGGTAAGCTGTATTAAAAATCTCTTTTTCTTTATCGTACATCACGGGACACAGAGCGGCATTCATTACTATATGGGATGTCCCAAAGCAATGCTTACAATGAGGGGAGGGAGAACATCTCCAAGACAAAAGGATTTAATTTAGAGATATACTCAAATCATAATAAATCCAACTTAGTTGAGAAAAATAATCTTAAATTTTTAAATTTAACTCAAACAAGAGGAGCCCCCGGAATCCGAGGGTCTCAAACTGCAGCCTGCAGCACTGCCTGCCCGAAGGCAGTATCAGTATTCCTTCTTACGTCCAACTTGTAGAATTTTGTAAACGTGTGGACAGAAGACCAGGTTGCCGCCTTGCAAACTTGAGCCATAGAGATCTGGTGGTGTGCTGCCCAGGAGGCGCCCATGGCTCTAGTAGAATGAGCCTTTAATGATACTGGAGGAGGCAACCCTTTCAAGCCGTAGGCCTGAGTGATTAATTGCTTAATCCACCTAGAAATGGTGGACTTTGCAGCTGCCTGCCCCTCCTTGGGCCCATCCGGTAGAATGAACAGCACATCTGTCTTCCGGATCTTCTTTGTAGCTTTAAGATAGGCCTTCATGGCCCTGACAATATCCAAGGTATGCAGCAACCCTTCCTTTCTGGAAGTAGGTTTAGGGAAGAAGGATGGTAATACCAAATCCTGGTTCAAATGAAAACTGGATATGACCTTCGGTAGGAAGGAAGGATGAGGGCGGAGAACGACCCTGTCCTTATGAAAAACAAGATATGGTTCCTTACAGGATAAGGCTGCCAGCTCCGAAACTCTTCTTGCGGAAACTATGGCAACCAAAAATACTAACTTCCTTGTCAGTAGAACCAAAGGAATATCAGCCAACGGCTCAAACGGTTGTTTCTGTAAACTTGACAGAACAAGATTTAAATCCCACGGACAAAGCGGGGATTTAACTGGAGGTCTAATACGTAAGACCCCTTGAAGGAAGGTCTTAACCAGCGAGTGGGTGGCCAGCGGCCGCTGAAACCACACTGACAGAGCAGAAATCTGTCCTTTGATTGTGCTTAATGCCAATCCTTTATCCACTCCTAGCTGGAGAAAACTTAATACTCTATCGATGGTAAACTTGCGAGAAAGCCATCGCTTGGACTCACACCAGCCTACATAGGCCTTCCAGACCCTGTAATAAATCACCCTAGAGACCGGTTTCCTGGCTCTGATTAGGGTAGAGATTACTTTCTGAGACAGACCTCTACCCCTGAGAATCAGGGATTCAGCTTCCAGGCCGTCAAATTTAGATGCCGTAAGGCAGGGTGGAGGATCGGACCTTGCGATAGCAGGTCTGGCCGTAGAGGAAGAGTCCACGGGTCTCCCACTACCATCCTTAAGATTAGTGAGTACCATGCTCTTCTGGGCCATGCTGGAGCTACCAGGATGACTGGTATGTGCTCCACCCGGATCCTGCGCAGCAGGCGGGGTAGTAACTGGAGCGGGGGAAACGCATAAAGAAGTTTGAACTGATGCCAAGGGCAAACCAACGCATCGGTTCCGCAGGCCATCGGATCCCTTGAACGGGATATGAACCTGTCTAGTTTCTTGTTGAGTCTCGATGCCATGATATCCACGTCCGGCACTCCCCATCTTTGGCAGAGTGCTTGAAAGACTTGTGGATGCAGAGACCATTCCCCCGGCCATAGAGTCTGGCGGCTTAAGAAGTCCGCCTGAAAGTTGTCCACTCCTGGAATAAATATTGCCGATATGCAGGGCACATGAGCCTCTGCCCATAGGAGAATCAAGCTCACCTCTCTCTGAGCGGCTTGACTCCTGGTTCCCCCTTGGTGATTTATGTATGCCACGGCCGTGGCATTGTCTGATTGAATTCTCACCGGGAACCCCTGCAATTTTGACGTCCAAGCCCTGAGGGCTAGTCGAGCAGCTCTGAGCTCCAAGATGTTGATGGGCAACTGCTTCTCTGGCTTTGCCCAAGTACCTTGGCGAGTGCAACCATCCAAAATTGCTCCCCAGCCCGTCAGGCTGGCGTCTGTGGTCACTATCTTCCAAGCCACTGGGCTGAAAGACTTCCCCTTCAGTAGATTCTGAGGGTCTAACCACCAACACAGACTTTGTCGGACTCTTGATGAGAGCGGCAACGGGATATCCAAGGCCTGTGGCCTTCTGCTCCATGCTGACAGGATGGCTGCCTGTAGGATGCGAGTGTGGCTCTGGGCGTATGGTACCGCCTCGAATGTGGCCACCATCTTGCCTAGTAACCTCATACATAGGCGAATAGTCGGTTCTTTCTTGCTTAGAACCAGTAGGATTAATTCCTTGATGGCTTTTACCTTCCTCAGAGGTAGGAACACTCCTTGTTGTTCTGTGTCTAATCTCATGCCGAGATATTCCAACTGCCTTGTGGGCTGGAAAGCTGACTTTTCTCGATTTAGGACCCAGCCGAACCTCTCGAGGTATTGGACCGTGAGGGCCACTGCTCGCTCCAAGCCGGGAGACGAGTGATCTATGACTAGGAGGTCGTCCAGGTATGCTAGGATCGTGACCCCTTGGATCCTTAGTTTGGCTAGGATTGGAGCTAGGACCTTCGTGAACACCCGGGGGGCCGTAGCCAACCCGAAGGGAAGCGCCACGAATTGGAAGTGACGCGAAGCCACCATGAAGCGTAGATATCTTTGATGTGGCTGATAAATTGGAACATGAAGGTAGGCATCCTTTATGTCTATGGACGCCATGAAGTCGTCCTTCTGGAGTGTGGCAGCTGCTGACCGCACGGATTCCATCCGAAATGAGCGGATCTTTAGATATGCATTTACCATCTTTAGGTCCAAAATTGGCCTGACATCTCCATTGGATTTTGGGATGATGAATAGGTTGGAGTAGAAACCCAGCCCCTGTTCCAGGACTGGTACCTCTACTATTACTTCCTGGGAAAGTAGATGATCTAATGCCGATCTTAATGCGGCTCCCTTTTCCGGATCGTTTGGAATCCTCGACTTCTGGAAATGAGGAGGAGGAAACCTTAGGAAATCTAATTTGTAGCCTGTGGCCACGGAAGACCGTACCCACTCGTCGGGAATGCTGGCTTCCCAAATCTCTGAAAAGAGTCGCAGCCTTCCCCCCACCTTCGTGGGTGGGGGCGCCCCTTCATAAGGTTGGCTTGGGGGCTGGTTTTGCTGGTTTGCGAAACCACTGCCTTTTGCCTCTAACAGCCTGTCCTTGTGATCTGCTGTTGAAGCCGAAGTTTGCTTTTGCAGGAGGCCGTCGATACTGCTTGGCATTAGAGGGCCCCTGCCCAGGGGAATACTGTCGTTTAAACGCAGGTCCCTGAACCTTCTTCTTAGTTGGCAAGAGAGTACTCTTGCCGTTTGAAATGGTCTGAATGTATTTATCTAGGTCTTCTCCGAAGAGTCGTCCTCCATGGAAGGGGAACCCTACCAGGAGCTTCTTGCATGGGGGCTCAGCCTCCCAGCTTTTTAACCATAAGAGTCTTCTCATATGGATAAGGGATAACGATAAACGTGACGCTTGCTGGATAGAATCCTTGATTGCGTCTACCGTAAAACATATGGCCTTAGGGACATCCGAAAATTTTTCTGCCTGCTGGGCCGGAATAAGTTTAAGCATCTGCTTAAATTGATCCGATAATGCTTGAGCGACCCCAATCGCAGCCACAGCTGGCTGTACTACTGCCCCTGCAGTAGTGAAGGAGTTCTTAAGTAGTGCTTCCAAGCGCTTATCAACTGGATCCTTGAACACCTGTATGTTTTCTACAGGGCATGTTAACGATCTGTTAACACATGAGATGGCTGCGTCCACTGCAGGAGTAGCCCATCTTTTGGAAAATTTTTCTTCCATGGGATATAGGACAGAGAACCTTTTAGGTGGTAAGAAGATCTTATCTGGCTTGTTCCAATCTTGGAACAAAATTCCCTCTAATAGAGGATGGATCGGAAACACAGCATTGCTTTGAGGCGCCCTCAGTGAGCCCAAAGCTGAAACCGTCGATACCTGGAGATCTGGTACTGGCAAGTTGAATGCCCTATGGACCAAGTCCGACAATCCTTGAATCCACCAGCTCTCCCTCAGGGAGACTGCCCCAGACTCCTCTGTATCCGGATCTTCGATCCCTGAACCTACTTGGTCCTTGTCCAAGAGGTCGTCCAATTCCCCTGAGGAAAGGACCTCCTCTTCTGAGGGTCCGCGCTCGGGCGACGGAGATCTATTCCGCTTACTGCCCCGCATAGCTGCGGCTATCATTTTACCCATGCTTTTCTGCATCTCTTTTAAAGAGGTAATACCTCCTCCGTGACCATCTTAGGGTTGGACTGACCCGCGTCAGCTCCAGCCCCAGATCCCGATGGCCCCAAGGCTCCCTGTGGGGAAAGCAGCGGCATAGCTTTGTCTGAGACCTCAGACTCTCTGGGGGAATCCCCACCTCTTGTACCCTCTGACCCGGATGCCATGGTACAATACCGAGGTACACCTGCTACCTATTGGTATTTGGAACTATAAAAGTTAATTGCCCAAACACCTGTTTGGGGGATAAAAAATGCTTCCTCTCCCCTAGATGACTTTTTTTTTTTTTTTTTTTTCGTTTTTGTTTCAAATCCAGGAAAGAAAAAACATTCTGTCCCCCTGAGTAGTATTGCAAAGAAAAACTATGAGATGGAAAAGAAACAGCCTATTTCTAGGCTTGAAAAACAGTCCTCTGAAGACTGCAATATCCTTTCTGGCCACTGTGTGTCCTCGGCGCCCCGTGCTGCCGCTCTGGTCTTTCTCCTCAGTTCCAAAGTATTGAATGGAACAAACAAGGAAGGGCCGCCCCTTCCTTTAAGCCACTGACCCGCCCTTCCCCCCCAGCAATCTCAAACAGGAAATGCCCCTCCCGACAGGGGGAGGGGGGGGGATTTGGGAGGAAGGGACCTCTCTGTTCCAGCAAACTGCAGCCTGCAGCCTGGAACCATGAGGAGGTCAGCGTTTTGCCTGCTTGCAGGCTCTGAGGAGGAAGACTGAATGGAGCATCGCCTGGAGGCTTGCAGGTAAGCAAAGCTCTCTGACACACACATATACTTTTATATAACACAGGCCCCACTCAATGCTTTTCCAACACTACAAGGGAGGTCACATCTTATGGGGAATAATACATAGAGAGCCATCCTATCTTTATGATATGTGACTAGTTTGCCAGATGCAGTGCATAACTTTAGGCATGTCCCCTGTGACCCCCCAGAAAAAAACCTGCTAAGAACCAAGTTCCGCAAGTTTTCCCCTCACTTACCTGCTCCATGCCGCAGGACTTTGCCAAGCAAGAGGCCCAATCTTCCCCCATCTCCGTGGGGATGTCTAGACCTTCAGGCCCTGGGTTCCTATGAAGGATCCACTGTCCTGGGCCCATATAGCACCCTGGCAACAGAAAACTTTAGGTACCCAAAGGTTTCTAAGTTCTGGGCCCAGGGTCCAGCTCTCTAAAAAGAAAAGCATTATGGGCTATACCCCAAGGGCTTGGGGTCCGGTTACTGACCACTTTAGCGCTGAGGCTTTTTTGGACAGAACCGGTAGCTCACCTAATCCCAAGGATGCGGAGGCAAGCTAAACCATGACTAACACCTAAGACACTGGCGTAAAAACTGAGGTACTCCTCCTATGGGAGGGGGTTATATAGGGAGGGGCATTTCCTGTTTGAGATTGCCAGTGTCTACACCTGAAGGTACTCCATATAACCCATATAGTAATGAATGCCGCTCTGTGTCCCGTGATGTACGATAAAGAAAACTTGATTTGCCTAAACTGGTGCAAAAGACACCTAGAAGCAATTAGTGCTTAAAAGGAACACTAAAGGTTCGTTTTTTATTAGATCAATTGATTGCTGTAAGCTAGAGCATTTAAATATCACTTACCTCGTTTTTCCTTTTGACCTCCAAAATACAGTAATCCAGGTTTGAAAATGCCATTTCCTGTCTCTCCTCTTCTTGCTTTCCACCAGCATCTGAGCCGTTTTGCATGGTGGAAAGCAGAATGTGCTCACCCCCTCCCTATGACTACAGCCCTGCGTGAAGATGCTCTTATCCCTCACAGGCATGGAGGCTAAGCCTAATGGGAACTGTAGTTCCCATTAGGCCGTGATGTAGCAAGAATGAATGTGCACCGCAAACCAGGAAGTCAGTGAGAATAATGATTCAGGAGTGACGGAGGTGAATAAAAACAGCTCGATTTCAACAGGTATCAAACTAGTTATAATGCAAAACATTACTTTTTACTTTATCAGCTATTGTCAGACTTTAATTTAAGAGGAAAATATTTTTGTCTTTACAACCCCTTTAAGCATATATTCATTTCAATGGCTATAGTAAATTAATATTCTGGCCAATGGAATGAGCGAACACCCAAAAAGTTTGCTGCCCTTAATTGAGTTTGCAAAACGTGGCTTGCCAGTAGAAAAGGCATTCAGACGAGCTGGGCAAATTCCCAGTATGTATGAGCGCGTGAGGCCTAATGCCGCGTACACACGATCGGACATTCTGACAACAAAACCGTGGAATGTTGGCTCAAACTTGTGTTGCATACACATGGTCACACAAACGTTGTCGGAAATTCTGACCGTCAAGAACACAGTGACCTACAACACTACGACGAGCCGAGAAAAATGAAGTTCAATGATTCCGAGCATGCGTAGGGGTTTTTGTGCGTCGGAAATTGCATACAGACGATCGGAATTTCCGACAAGAACTTTTGCCGTCGGAAAAAAAAAAAATCGAGAACCAGCTCTTAAAACATTTGTTGTCGGAAATTCCCGAAATGTCCGATGGAGCCTACACACGGTCGGAAGCTCACATCGAACGTTTGTCATCGGAAATTCCGATCGTGTGTATGCAGCATAAGAGGGTTAAAAATAAATAAAAAATGATATAGCTGGGGGCGTCAACTATTTAAGATAAACTAGCCCAGGAACACATGCAGGAGTACCTCAGATAAAGAACTATAAAACAGTTTAAAAATCGCTAGCATTTACTGAAAACTGAAACCCCAGTCTAGGATGATCAATAGTTTCCTAGATACCCATTACAACAGTGGTATTGTGTACCACAAAATCAGTTTATGTCTATACGTTGTGCGCAGTTTGAGATAGAAACATAAAAATGCCAATAAGAAACAAAAAACAAATTGTCTTAAAATATATAAATTTAATTATATATTATTGCACCACATATAAATAAAAAACAAACAAACGATAGTAAAAAGGTAGCTTTCTTGTAGTGGATAGAACTTTCTACAATAACATTGCCCATAATAGGGCAACTCTCTAAACAGTTCAGGGCTCATTTACACTTTCCCAATTGCGTTATGCTAAACGCATTAGTGCATTGGGGTGTCATTCAAAATGGATGTCGCCACAACATGCTAAGGCAAGACTTCTGATGCATGCGTGTTGCAGTGTACCACCAGTTCCGTGCCATGTAGCACGTTGCATTGGAAAAAATGCTGCATGTTAGTTTTTACTACAAAAAGGGTGGCTAATCAACCAGTCCACAGTACTAAAATCTGTTGAACAGTGACTGTACCATTACCACGTACCATTATAAATCTTCTAGATCAGCACAATCTACTATGCATTACAGGCAGCGATTGGGGCTAAAACAGTCGCCGTTTCCAATAAGCGCAGTGTAAGGCTTGAAGAATATTATTCCATTTTCTAAGTTGCAGGCGTTGGTGAAAAGCAGTTATGGAAGTATTTTCTTCTTTACTTGCTCAAGAATATTCGTATAGTATTTCATTGTTGTCAAGAACTTCTTGGCACCTTCAAGATCATCTGAAACAGAAAAAGGGTAGCTATTATAATACCTACTATCACAGCAAATAGAGGTTTTGCACTGCTGCCAAATAGGTAAGTATTCTGCCCCTGCTATGCCAGGATAGAGCTGCCTGGATTTTTTTTAAAGTAAATGGGTCGCTCTAAATCAGGGGTGTCAAACTCAATTTCATTGAGTGCCGCAACAGCATTAGAGTTGCCCTCAAAGGGCCGGTTGTATCTGTAAAACTAGATATCCAGTGCACCCCATCCTCCTTTCACAGTGCACCCCCCTTATCTTATTAAAAAAAAAAAAAGAAGAAGGAGTGGATCTGGAAAGCAGAGAGTGCAGGAGGACCAGAGAAAAACTGGAGTCTGCCAAATGGTCAGACCCGGGAAGATAGAGAATCTGTAGAAGGAGTTCCGTCCTCCTCTCTGCTGCCAACTTCTGAGATGGGGGGGGGGGGGGGGGAGGAGGAGGAGGAGATCAGCAGCGAGAAGCCTCTGTACCTGCACGTAGACGTGCAGGACCTTGAGAAACTTTGTCCTCTTTTCTGCTGCAACAAGGTGGGGGCAGAAACAAGGGGATTTCCGCAGCTGCAAGGGCCTTGTGTTTGATACATGTGCTCTAAATGAATAGTATCTTTTACAAGCAAAGTTCGCCTTTTTGACCACGTTTCATGTTACACCCATGTATACACGTGTAACATAAAACAGTCGCAGTCTTTTTTTTTCTCAAACAAAGGTTTTTATTGAGCAAATGTAAAAAACAGCTTACAAACTCCAAAGCATAATCACATTTAAAATCACATGGGAGAGTACACTTATAGCAGAACATTTCACTACAATCAAATCCCCGCATCATTGTAAGTTTCCCTGCAACCATCACCCACCCTCCCCCTCCGGGGCATGTACAAGCGTTCCTAATCCGGTTGGAAGCAAACCTAGAATAACCTGTCGTACACAAGATCTATCGGGGCAAGCCCCGGAACATCAAGCCACCGGGCCCACAGCTTCTCATATTTGCCACTGGTCCCCCTTCTCTGGTAAACCACCTTCTCCAACCTAAAAGTGACCCCCATCTGCTTAATCCATTCCTACACTGTAGGTGGTTCAGTGTCCTTCCAGTGTCTCAGTATCACCAGGCGAGCCTGGAACAGGGCCCTGCCTATAGCCTGTCTGGGGATATCCTCCGCTAGGATACCCTCAGTAATCCCTAGGAGACACGCCTTGGGCTCCAAGGGAACCTGGGTTTGAAAGGCCCCGTTAATCGTGTCAACCACCCCCGTCCAATATAGATAGAGCTTCGGGCAGCGCCACAAAAGGTGGATGAGATCTCCATGGTCCCTGCAGCACCTGGTGCAACAGGGGTCTACCCCCAATCCCATTCGTGCCAGCCTGGCTGGCGTATAATGAACCCGTAAGAGGATGTAGAGTTGCGAAAGTCTGTGCCACATTCAGGGAGCATGCGGGGACATAGTCGCAGTCTTCACGGGCCCCCTTCTCCTCCTACTGAATGGGGGGGTTCTCCCTGGAACACCCACTACAATTGAAAAATGTTGTACCTCTGTGTGGTTCTGTTTGCAGAGCCACATCATTTATGCAAAGGATCTGTGAATGAAAAAAAATACTACAAATCCCATCTGCCCCTACAACAGAGTGACTGGCTCAGCCTTTCAGAGCACCCCCGAGAGCCTGAAACAGACCCCCCCCCCCCCACCACAGACTGGTAGTCACCACTCTCTGCTCACTGAAGACCAATAACTAAGTGATCAGCAGCCTTTGATCACACGGCTCTCAGTCTTAGGAGGCGACAGTGGACGGATGCTGCATCCACCTAGGCAAGTATGATATTTGTGTTTTTTTTTTAATCCCGAAAATCTTTTAAAAGATACAATTACACTAAATTCATCATTACCTTTCTGAAAGGCTTCTTTGACATTTTCAGTCAACATCTGACATTTTTCTAAGAGAAGAAGGAAAAAAATAAATAAATTGCAACAACATCACATAAAGCCAACATGTAGCTATTTTTTTACCAAGTATATAGCCATTTTTTTAATTATAAAACTAGAGTAAATGGGCTAGTCATCAAACTTGTCTGAGAGAAGCAAGCGCTATGTGGCAGTGTCCACGTATAAAATCATGTAATCTAAAGCCTTGCGCTAACAGATTTCATCTTGTATAAATAGCAATGTGTACAAGAAGCTTTTACAAGCCCTTTACATTGCAATTAATTAGCAAGCTTTCAACAGCTTCCGCTCCAATTGAGGAAGTTAATCACAGCCCAAAATAGGAATGCTGACTATAAAACAAGCTAGGCGGCTTCCAATCACCTTCAGCAGTACTTTAAACTTGCTGATGTCCTAGGGAGGCTTGTTCGATAGTTAGAACAGTCATCAGTCCTAGCAAAATAAGGATAAGGTTCTAATGCTTCATTTTACTAATATAGACTACCTTCAGTTGCAGTACAGCACCACGTTATTCTACATTTTATATACCTTTTTTGGTCAAAATGACATTTGCAACCCTTGACTCTTCTGTAAAGGCTTAATAATATTTATCTGGGTGTTGCAGTACACAGTCATTTGTCAACATGCATGGTCTTAAAATTGGATGTAAACCTGAATTTCTTATTTTTTTTGTCTTGCCACAAAGTTAATCCAGCTCTGAGCAATCCTCTTTTCCTTTTTCAGCGAGCTAAATGGCCGAACAGGAGAAAACTTTTGTCGGTTCTTCCCCCTTGCTGTGAATGACAGGTTATTTACATATCTCATGCACTAGCCCGAGACAGGCATTATTTTTTTTAATTCCCACCCCCACTCCTTTTCTGAAGTCATGGTTACTTTTCTGGATTTTGACTGGGTGTTAGTGATCACAGCAGAATTTAGTGCAAGGAATGCATAGGAGAAAATGCATGTTGACAAGGGGAGTGTAGAGGAGGGCGGGGAGTCTACCGACATCACGACTCCACCCACAGAGCTCCAGACAACAGACCCACCCACAGAATCTGCAGTTTTTCAGTTCTTATAACAGAGGGGAGACATTTCACAGGCAAGGATACATGCAGGAGGCATCTATATCCTTATAGATCAGCACTATGGTAGTAGTTTAGAAAGGATGAGAGTGGGTTTACATCCACTTTAAGGATGATCATTTATAATGTATGGACTGTCAAAGTATGCCAATGGCCCGATTATTTAATGCACCCCAACACACAATATGTACATTGTGGTGCACTGGGATATGCTGTCAAATAAGGATGAGCTCCAGTGTCTTCGAATGGTACACTTGCAGAGCCCGCCAGGAAGTCTGCACGGCGCTGCGCTAATCACAGCCAGGGAGACCTTGTCCCGATGCTCGGCTGCAGAGATCGGGAAATGTCTCCCTGGCTGTGATTAGTGCAGCGCCGTGCACACTTCCTGGCGGGCTCTGCACGTGAACTATGCGAACACGCTTGAGCTCATCCTTACTGTCAAATTAGGTTGAGGAATTTGGCAGGGTGCAAAAGTCACTTAAAGTCCATTGAATGCTGACTTTACTTGCACCATGACTAGTGGCCTGCACCCACGGCAGGTGTGGTGTGCCTCAAATGATATTGTGGTCTTGAACTTGTGGGGAAAATAAATGTGTGTATATATGTATGAGTAAGTGCCCATGTGGTTTTTCCTTTCACCCACACAGTATGTACTTTAGAGAAATCGGGTCCAATCAGCAGCCATTCCGCCAAATTTCCCACCCTTATCACCTATCTGGAATCACAGGAGCTTGTACTGTGCCAAAGTAGCTATGCCTACAGGATTTATTGCACTGGAGAGATTTCCCCTCACTTCCTGTTGTGGGGATAACACACACTAATTTTAAAGTACAGTTTGGAAAAGTTAGAACTTATGTGAGATTCCTATTACTGTCTGTATCGGTCTTTAAAATATATTTTATCGCAATGAATAATCAATATGCTTTACTAAGCAAGCAAAGATTACAAAAAAATAAAATATTACAGTATTTATTAATATGAGCCTGTGTGAATTTTAGCATTAATCAGACCTCTATAGACTGTTTAGCTGTACTATAAAATAATATGTATTGCAAGTCACTGTTAAAAAAATAAAATAAAAATAACCTTGTACAACGTTTCCTATTTCTTCAATTTCCGCATCAGTAGTTGCTTCATTAAGCTGTTCATTGACTTCCAGGATTTCAAACAGAAACGGTGCATCTATGCCTTCCTCTGTCCCTTCTGTAAAAGTAATGCCATGAAGACCTAACTGTACCAAACAAAGAGGACAAGCAATAAGGATTTCATAGAATATAGATCATTATTTTCTCTGAACCATAAGCCTGAAGGCCTATGCTATATACTCACTACTTCAAAAAACAGCACAAGAAACCAGAGTGATGTTTAAGAATGCCCACAGACATAGAATGGCATGATCTGACCACTCTCCAACAATGCCACAGACAACTTCCTTGGCTGAGAATTTGCTTGAAGTTAATATAAAGAGGTGGGAGAAGACTAGGCAAGCATTGCAAGCAGACACAGCACAGAAATAATGTCAGTTTCCCGATTAGTCTGAAAATGACTAAATCAAGCAACTATCATCTCAGAATTGTGGCCAAATAAAACTAAAAGCATCCATTAACATCAGTTTTTATATCTTGTCTATGTACAGAAATCAAGAACAGGGTGAAGGTAGTTGTGGAAGTGAATGGACATGACTGTACTGTGGAAGATTATTCAGGAGTAACATGTGAGAAAGCAGTTGGGTGGTTACTTTCCCAGGTGTGCCCGTGATAAAGAGCTCTGAAAAACAGAATTACTGGCTCCCAACTGATGTCTGTGGATTTTTCCTGGAGAGGAACGTCGGGGTGCTTCTTGCTAGTGGATCTCTGATTCTTCTAAAAGCCTTGTTTGACCTCCCTGAGTAAGGGTGGTCGCTGGCTTTATGGCAAACTTTTTATCCCATTGTGGTGACGGGTATCACAGCTGTATTTTTCGGACCACAAGACGCACTTTTTTTCCCCCCCAAAAAATATGGGGGAAAATGTCTCTGCGTCTTATGAAGCGATTGTACATCAGGAAGAAAAGAAAACTTGCGCCAAAATAATTACACTAATTAAAACTTGATATACCAAGTGATTAACTGAGTGAAGCTGCTCCCAAAAAAAAATCAGGTGACTGACTTACATGTATTTAACGGTTAGAGTGAGGGGCGCTAAAATTAAATAATGAATTTTGCACTTAATGTTTTTTGTTGGACTTTTTATTTCACATCATTTGGCACAATTGTATTTACATATCAACTGCTATTATCTGTAATGTATTCACATAGATTTGGGTATATGGTTAGATTGTGTATCACTTCAATCGTATTGCGACACATAATTCATTATATAATTTTAGCGCCCCTCACTCCAACCGTTAAATGATTGTACATCAGGCACCGCCACCGCCCCCGCCATGTTAGTACCGGAAGAGAGGCAGGAGAGTGGAGTAAATACATCCCAAGCCCCCACAAGCGATCTCCCAGCTTGTCCTGACACTTGCTGAGATAGAAGACAGAGCAGCCCGAGCGATGGCAATGGTCAGGCTGCATTTCATGGGCAATGGTCAGGCTGCACTTCATGGGCAATGGTAAATATTTTAGGACACCATTTGGTTCAGAATATTTGTTTTTCTTCCTCTAAACCTAGGTGTGTCTCATGGAGCGAAAAAATACAATTATATATATTTTTGCACTTTTTTTCTTGGATTACATATTTTACCATTTATTTTTATTGCATAACTGCACTTAAATTGACATCTGTCACTTAGCTAATTTTTATTATACAGTTTGCATACAATGCCATCTATGCACAGGTTCACTTTATACCAAACTTAGCGCTGCACTTTTGTATATGTACAGGAATCAACAATGCAAGCTGCGTGTCACTGGTTACCACAAAAAAAGTCAGCAGTTACAAATACTATAGCTGTTGACTTATTAAAAAGGGCACTCACCTGTCCAAGAGCTGTGCTCACCCGAACGGACATGTTTACAATGGGCAGCCAGCTGTGGAGCTGCAAGGAATCACAGCTGGCTGCCCATACTAAACATGTCGGCTCCACAGCTGGCTGCTCACTGCACATGAGCGACCCTGCTCTGTGCGGTGATCCCGCAGCCTTCTGGAACTTGTGACACCCCCCCCCCCCCCCCCCTAAAGTCTCTTACTGTTGTTTTCAGGCTTTTTTTGCCGATCCTCCCGATGCACCACACTGCTACTAGTTTAGAGCAAGCATGTTGCATTATTTCTGGTCACATGTTTCGCTCCATATGTACTACAATTCTTATAGAGCTGAATGCATCTGCACATGGATGTAAAGTCCAACTTAGGGGCCAGCAGAAAAGGGTGGCTATGTTCACATACACAAGGGGGGGGTCTATGAAGAACAACATAGACCCCCCCCTTGTAGACTCCCCCGGCTCCTCCTCTTCTGCTGCGCTCCTCAGATCACTGCCATGTGCAGAGCACAGATAATGGCCACAGCTGTAGCCGCCGAGCAGCTCCCTGGTCTGTTCACCAGGATGGACCGCGCCACCCAGCAATCCTTGAGGAGCCAGTCGGCCAAAGTATCAAGGTATTGCATACACTCAGTCCTGCTGCCCGACATCGACAGCATCCCGAGCAAAATCACCACTGCCAGCCACCTGTGAACTGTGACCACACACACACACAGAGCACCGACGATATTTATGCCATCTGGCATATGTTGTCACCACCTCCATGCACCATCCTCATCATCCCCCTGTGCCTGGCATCCCACCACCTGTCACCATCACCTCCATCCTCATCATCCCCCTGTGCCTGGCATCCAACCACCTGTCACCATCACCTCCATCATCCCCCTGTGCCTGCCATCCCACCACCCCATCCCCTGTCATCAATATTCCCATGTTCCCCCTGTACCTCACCTCTAGCATCCAACCACCCTACCCCCATGGTCATACTCCTCTTCATCCCCTCTGTACACCACTGCCAGCTTCCTACAACTCCACCCATCCATCACCCCCTATGCTGACATCCTACCACCTTACTCATTGTCAGCAACATTTCCATCACCCCTCTCTACCCCACCTCTGGCATCCTACCACCCTGCCTCCTGTCATCAGCCTCACCCCTCCTGTACCCCACCTCTGGCATCTTATCACCTTACTCCCAATTATTATAGGGGAGATATGATCTCTGCCCCTCACACCAATGCTGCCACCATCACCCCAAACTGCATCCAACCAACTGTACTTGCATTATACACCACAATACTGCCTGCTACCCAGTGAGAGGTATCGATGTGCTGTAACCTCTAGCAACCATTCAGTGAGCAGTAATAATGTGCAGTAACCTCTAGCAACCAATGAGTGAGCGGTAATGTGCAGTAACCTCTAGCAACCAATCATTGAGTGGTAATATTGTGCAGTAACCTCTAGCAACCAATCAGTGAGCGGGAAATTATATATACATACATATACATATATATATATAGCGCAGGAGAGTTTAAATCACTCAGAGGGGATGGTATGAAGATGTGAAAGTTCACATCCACGTTAAGCCTATATGCCTTTTACAGTTTTATGTAGATATTGGATCTACTGCTTTTAGAAGAAAGAGATGAAGCTCAAATTCTTACATATGATGAACATTTCTAACCCTGTCAGAATTAAAAGTAAAAAAAGACTGATGACTCCTGCAATAAACTTACCAGATAAATTCCTCTGCTTAATGGAGACAGCAACGTATTGTACGCTTTGTTAACTAAAGAAGATTGTTGATCAGAAATATCCCGCTCAACCTAAAATAGAAAGCAGAAAAACTTTATTTAAAAACACAGGGTAGGTGTTTTGATGCAAAATAAATATACAGAATAAAAAAATAAAATGTGTTAACATCTTTGTCGTGATAAGGGAGCACCTGGGATCGGGTTCAGTATCACAATACTGTTGTTCTAAAGCAGTTCAAAAAATTGTGCAATAGTCATTCACTGCTAAATGGGCGAGATTCACACCTATGCATTTTTAGTGCTTTTAGCATTTTGCACTACAGAACATGTTCCATAGGAAACCATGGTAAAGGGACTGTAATGCAAAAAGCACTAAATCTGCAGGTGTGAATCCAGCCTTAGAAGAAATCCGTGGGAATAACCTGCTTCTTTTTACATCTGCTATAATCTAATGGATGTAGTGGGACATTTTTTTTACAGTCTGTGGGCACTCTGTCCTCATTTCTTTCCTGCTCTGAGATGCATGCAGTAATAAATGCAAGTGATTGCAAACTTTGTAAAATAATAAACATGTCATACTTGTCTGCTCTGTCCAATGTTGGTGTATTGTGTGTTTTTGTATCACGATCTATGGATCTGGCGAATATGAAGAAAAGCTTTCCAAATCATAGTGTGTCCAGACACTTTACAAGCCATCACGCAAGTGATCCCAGACTATGCACCTTTTATGGGATCGACAAAATCTCCAAGCATTGGAGAGGGACACACATGACCACAAGTATCTCTCAAAACAAGACCAAATGGTTGCATAGACTTAGAACTATGCAGCCATTGGGTAGGAACATTGAATTGGATCTAAATAGTTTTTTTGGCTAATGATTGATCACAATTCAATAGACCATTAGTGGGAGAAGGGCCATATAATTACTACACCATTTAACCAATCAATTGGGGGAGTATAAAGATTCATAAAGTGGGGAACCGCTATATGTAATGATGCATCCATCATTGTACATCTAAAAGCGGGAGGGACAAAGAGGGGTGACACCTTTCATTCATTTAATTTCTAAGTATATTTTTATGTTTTATTTTATATCTCCATTGGTTTAATGCAGTGGTCTCCAAACTGCGGCCCGGGGGACAGATGCGGCCCTTTGCTTATGTTTATCCGGCCCTTGGAGCACCATTTCATCCACTTATACCAACAATGGGGCATATTTCCCCCACTGACACCAATGAAGGGGGCACAATTGCTCCCAATGATAGGGTGCAATTCCTCCCAATGACACCAACGATGGGGCCAAGGCAAGGACATTAATAATAGGGTGCAATTCCTCCCAATGACATCAACAATGGAGCATAATTCCTCCCACTGACAATAATGGTGCGGATTTATGGAGCATTATTTTTCCCACTGATGTAGGGGCCTTTTCTACCCCCAATGGTCTCAGTCCGGCCCCCCTAAAATCTTCAGGACAGTAAACTGGCCCTTTGTTTAGAAAGTTTGGAGACCCCTGGTTTAATAGATGGTTGTCTTTCCCAGTGATGTTGTGGTAAGCAGCCCTAAATCTTCATAACATTAGTGTTTGTCTATTGTGATCCAGCTGGGGATCCTATTAATACCTTATTCATATCTAATGCATTGGAACATTGTTGATTATAATGCAGTCTTTTAAGTGTTTTTTAGTGTGAGGATATTTTAAAAGTCTCTAATATATGGCAATGCAATTGTTAAGCTAACCGGCACAGAGGCTGCTATACGATTGGCCATTCGAACTCCGTCTGGGTTCCAATGAAATCTTACACGCAACTACAAAGAACATGATCCTTAGTGACCAGGTACACTCACTGAAGATGTAATCCAACGAAACGTACGTCGGCGGCAGTACCTGGTCACTAAGAATGAGCTCTGGCGTGTTCGCATAGTACATGTGCAGAGCCCGCCAGGAAGTCTGCGCTGCGCTAATCACAGCCAGGGAGACATTTCCCGATCTCTACAGCCGAGCATCGGGACAATGTCTCCCTGGCTGTGATTAGCACAGCGCCGTGCAGACTTCCTGGCGGGCTCTGCACGTGTACTATGCTAACACGCCAGAGCTCATTCTTACTGGTCACGTGCTCACCCGACGCCATCTCCGGCGCTGTGGATGTTCTCTGCTCTGGAGGAACGCACCTACCAAGGAGGTGGAAAGACAGCGGAACCCAGGACAAATCAGTAAAGTCTGCAGCACCAGTGTCGGGTAGGCACCTGCTATGTAAGAGGCCACTTGGCAAAAGTTTTTTAAAGATTTTTTTAATATAATAAAACAGTATTATGCTATGGATTTTCCTCAAGTTTTTTTTATATACCTAACCTGGGGATCCGAGGGAGAGGTTACCGAAACAATTTCCTGTTCTTTCTGGCATGTGTGCAGGCACAATCCTGCTAAAGCTCTATCTGACTTTCTTTTTAATCAAAGAGGTCAGATTGCTCTGGTAAGCGCATTCAGTTTTGAGCACTTTGGGTGACGGCAACCATTAACGTTTGGTGGAGGAATGACATCACTTTAAGCAAACAACTAGGGCCGAAACAACTAATCGATTAATCGACAACTAATCGATTATGAAATTAATCGATTACAATTTTCATAATCGATTAATCGGCCAGTAACATAATGGGGTTAAAAAAACTAAAATTAACCCTTTATAGTACAAAAAGGCAAATCACTACTGTAAATATTACTTTCACTGTCCCACAGTAAAAAATGAACCCCTTACAGTAGCGATTATTTGCTCTTTTTGTACTTATTTTATTTTTTTAACCCCATTATGTTACTAAACATCTCAGGCCTGGGGTCACACCTCTGTTTTTTTGGTGCTTTTTGCAGAAACACACTACAGTTCATTTACATGTTTTCCTATGGGACACGTTCACATCCATGATTTTTTTTCAGCTGCTGCTTATTTGGAAAAGGCAATGACTTTTTAACGCAAAACGGTGCTATTTTGTTTTTTTTTGGTTCAATATACTTCAATGGAGAAGCTGCAGAAAAGCATGCAATGTGTTTTTTGCGGCAATTTGTGTTTTGTAATCTGCCCAACAACAAATTGGCCCCCAAAAAATAAAAATAAATTTTTTTTGTCCATTATCCGATTAATCGAAACAATAATCGGCCAACTAATCGATTATTAAAATAATCGTTAGTTGCAGCCCTACAAACAACTATTTCACAAGTTATCAAGAGAATCTGTTGGTGGATTCATTTGGACACTCATTTTGGGACTATATTTATTTCTAGCACCATTGGTGGTCTATTTATATAGAATTTTCATAGGTTTGGCACATATAACTATATGCTAACTTGTTATTTTTTCACTATATTTATTGTGGATTGGTAATTTCAAGCCCACTATTGTAGTATAGCGCCCTCCATCTACACATTTTCACAATTGCAATCAAGTATATACTACTTTTTTTCAGAGGAGCAGCTTTAAAATGTATTTGGAGTTAATTTCAGATATATAATATTGGCGCTGAAGTATACACCCATCTATGGATTGTGTGCTGGCCTTTTCTCGATTTTCAGCAATAAAACCCTGACAGATGTGCCAATCCCCCCTCCACTCTATACAAAATGCAAATGTTTTTCCTTTAGTTATACTTGAAGTGGGTCTTAGATAAGGGCTTCCACTGAAGACTTTCTTCTGTGAATGCTAGTTGTCTGGCTGTCCCTGGCTTTAATGCATTTTGAGTGACAAACCTGCAACAAGCATTTAGCTTGAAAATGTAGAACTCCAAAATCTAAAGTGGTGGTAAAGCCTGACACTTACTATTCTTCAAAATGTTCCCCTCACCTCTCCTCCTACCTACCCCCCCCCCCCCCAAAAAAAAGAAGGGGGGGTGTATCTGTGTACTTACCTTCTTAATCTGGCTCTGTCAGCCCATCCTGCAGCTGTGTAAGGGAGTGCATGCCAACGGCTGTGAATTCCAGAAGCCATGATGTCGTGGGATCCCATGACCCAGCCATTGTTGGCGCTTCCAACTCTCCCCTGCAGCAGGAGAGCTGATCTAGTAAAACTGAAGTGAAAAATCTGGTGCAGCAGTGTATGGTAGCCAATCAGCTAACTTCAGCTTGTTCAATGAAGCTTTAACAATAAAACGTGGAAGACAATTGGTTTCTATGCAGAGCTGCCCCAGATTTTGCACTCTCCAGTTTTAGTAAATTAACACCATAGGGTCATGTGACTGCATTAAGACAAGTGCAAACAAACCTTTTTTTCTCTGAAAAGGGTATGCAGGATGGGTAGGAAACATTTTAGAAAATAGTTAAGAGCTAGGATTATCTTCCTCGTTATTGTCTCAGACTCAATGTCATTGCAACGTCATGCAGCATGAAAGCCAGGAAACTAGCATTTTCAGAAAGAAAAGTCAGCAATAGCAGCCTCTATGTTTTTCAGTTTTTGGTATATAAACCAAAAAGGGGGACTTTATAGTACTTCTTGCTGAGTTGTGGAACATGCCTGTGGCTTCTGACTAAAGTAATCTGGATGAAGTGACCTCTGGAGATCCCTGTATTTCTTCTGCAGTTCCGGGACATTAACATCAAACGATCGGTCACTGTAAGAAACAGACATAAAAAAAAAAAAAAAAAAGATATCAATAGTTATCATAGTTTTACTAGACGTGACACATTATTCTACATACAAGTTACAGAAGAAAAAAAGACCAGCCAAAAAAACTGTCTGAAGGTGTGGTCACAGCTGCATGTAGAGACTAGGAAATCAAGTGTCATGACTGTACCCAGATCACATGCCTGGAATAATGAGGAAGTGAGATGCCACTGCTACCACTTTGTTATATCATTTCTTCTTTTCTTAAGACGGATAGAGCTCAAGGGGCCTCAGTAGGTAATAAAAAGTTATGGAGCTCTGTACAATATTCAATAATTGGGACTGCCAAACCTGTAGGCCCTTTGAAAGCCTGGTAGGAAAACGTCCAATTCACATTCTTTTGTTGTTGGGATGCAAAAAAATAAAATAATGTTAAATGCTCACGCCAACAAGACTGTTGGGTTACTAACTGGGAATTTTTTTTTTTTTTTTTTTTTTAGCAATTTTCAATGTGGCTTCAGGCATATTTTTCTTTTAGCAGGTTTGTGCGTTATGACTTTAGAAGTGTTTTCAAGTTTCACTTATTTTTGTTTTAGCCAATGGAAACCACATGGAGGAGTGCCTGGAAAATGAGCAAGAAAACACTTGATTTGTTTGAGTCTATGGGGCAAAAATGGCCAGTTTAACCTCAGAAGTAGCTCATGTAGGTTTTGGATTCCCGGGCACTGAGTGCGGATATGTCAATACCCACCATTGTAATACATGGGGATTTGGATGTTGATTGTTTTTTTTTTTTTAGCTTTGATCTACAAATTACTCAATACTTTTTATTTATTAATATTAGAGCTGCACGAATCTGGCTAAAATAGAATCCCATTTTTTTGGCTTAGAAGATAGATCACGATTCTCTCAATATTCTCACAGCGTAACATCATCTTTCACATTAAAACAAAAACAATTGGGCTAACTTTACGGTTTCATTATTATTCATTGAAGTGTATTTTCCCCAAAAAATTGCATTTGAAAGACCGCTGGGCAAATACAGTGCGACATAAGATATTGCAACAATTGTCACTAGTACACCTATCATGTATCCCCTGATGAAGTCACGTGATGTGACGCCACGCGTAGGGACAGGAAGTACTAGACCCCACACACTCTGACGGGAGGAACACGAGCGCGGCGCTCGTTTTGTTTGGAAATACCTTGTCATTGGAAATGTGAGTTTTTTACTTTACTTTTATAATAAACCTTGTATGCGGAGCTGTACTATTGCCTTCCTCTTGTTCTTTGTCCCTATACCCCTCCGAGCACCCTACACCCAGTGGATGCCCAGGTGGTAACGAAAACCAGAGGAAGTGCACCTATCAAGAACCCTGACCAGATCGCACAAACTCGCTGTTCGTAGGAGATAGGTCCACTGCTCACGGCCTCCATGTGAGTGCATGCGATTCATTACCTTTCTCACCTACAGTTACAGTATCATGCCATGTTTGCCCTTGTTTTTCATTTTTGACATGACCATCTGATGTGGAGATCATTACGTCACCTCTACCCCTGCTGAGCGTTTGAATATACAGTGTCTAAGTGTTTTTGGGCTGTCCGTGCTACGGCCCTGAGGTGAGCCTCTTATACCACTTGAGGTGTGTGCACCGAAGCCTGCTGCCCCATCACTGGATACCCTCCTGGGCCCCTATCATCGCTCACAGCGCACTTTAAGACTGTATTTGTTAATATTTTCTGGACACTCGAGTCTTTATTTTTATACGTTTTCATTTATTTGTGTTCCTCTTCTGGGACAGCACTTGGATTGTGTTGCATTTGGACTTTTGCACCACTTTTCACATCACCATTTTGTGTTTTTTGTGTATTTTGATAATAGCAGCTTGGATTCACATGTTTTCCATGTAAAACTATGTCTACTATGTATTTGTAGTAATTAGTAATTTATGTTATGTCGCTCACTTATTTACCAGACTCCCCACCCTTTTAACTTAGGTTGCATTTCAGCTATTGTCCAATAGTGGGGCATTTAGCTTTTCCATTTGCTTTTCTATTTTGTTTTTGCACTTCCCCCTTCCCCACACAGCGCAGTCACTATCATATATCTCATTCACACTTTCCCGGCTAGGACCGATTCCAGGTAACTGCAGCAGTGCCCCCTTAGTTGTAGCACAGATAGCGCAAGAGCCCTTTCAATGAATTGTCATTATATTACTTAGGGTCTCTGCTAAAAAATATATATATATATATAATTTTTGGGGGTTCCAAGTAATTTTCTAGCAAAAAATATTGATTTCAACTTAAGAAACAAGTGTCAGAAAAAGATTTAGACCCGGTTCACACTGGGGCGACTCTACAGGCGACGCAGCCGCCTGACAAGTCGCGTCCCATTCTAGTGAATAGAACCGTTCTAATAGGAGCGGTGCAAGTCGCTCGGACTTAGAAAAAGGTTCTTGTACGACTTCGGGGGCGACTTGCATCGACTTCTATACAGAAGTCATTTTGCTATAATCATCATAGCCACCACCACCATAAAAGCCACCGCCACTATAATCGCCATAAAAGCCGCCGCCACTATAATCGCCATAAAAGCCGCCGCCACTTTGCTAATTTGTCAAATTATGTCAAAAAACAAGCACTAACCCTGGGCGAGCAGTGACAGATGAAGGTGGTGATGGCGATTATGATTATGGTGGTGGCGGCGGCTTTTATGGCGATTATAGTGGCGGCGGCTTTTATGGCGATTATAGTGGCGTCGGCTTTTATGGCAATTATAGTGGCGGTGGCGGCTTTTATGGCAATTATAGTGGCGGTGGCTTTTATGGTGGTGGTGGCTATGATGATTATAGTGGTGGCCACGTTTGAGTTCATGGTGGTGGCTATGATGATTATGGTGGTGGTGGCGGCAATTATGATGATTATGTTGGTGATGATTATGGTGAGGACGGTGGCGATTATGATGGCAGCGGTGATTACAATGGTTTTGATGGTGGTAATTACAATGGTGGTGACGATTATGGTGATGGCAATTATAATAAATATAGGTGAATGCCGTCTTACCATTGGAGGAGGTAGAAGTAATCCTTGGTGAGATCCGGAGGTTGCAGTGACCGGCAGGAAGGACAGAAGAGCTCCGATGTACTGATCTCACACTGACAGCTCCAGCACAGGCGGCTCCGAGCGCTCATACACAGCCTCCTCCTCATCCATGGAGCCGGGGAGAGGAGGGGGGGATCCCGGACACACATCACCCCCCGGGTCACCTTGGCTGGAGTCACTGCAGCAGCCATAAAAGTCCTCCAGTTCCCGGCACAGCGCCTCCACACCGCCCGGCATCCCAACTCCATGACTGGCGCACACCCGGACCCCGCTCACTCCTCCAGAGGGGAAGACGATCCTGGGAGCACCGAGCCCCGCAAACCCATGCCGTACGGCTCCCAGGGGTGAAAGGTGAGTGCGGACCGCCCACTGCTGACATCAGCACCTGTGATTGGTCAGCCGGGCTTAACTCTGAATGGCGGCAACGGGGACGAGGATCGTCTTCCTGTTTATGTGGCTGCGGTGAGGTGAGAGCGTGTCATTGGATAAGTGTATGTGGGGGGCACCGGGGTGGGCACTCACCCTCTATACCCCTACTTCACTCTATTCTCCATGTGTGTGTGTATGGGGGAGAGAGTACATGACCCCCAGAGGAACGACTGCTCTCCACATACGGCCCCCCCCCCCCCCCCGCTCCTCCTACTATCTCCTACAGGCCTACCAATCACTGTGTAGTGCCAGGCCTGTCTGGGGAATAGTCCTACCATAGAAGGAATGGCAAAGCCAATGCTGGCTGTGCCCATCTCATTGTACAGTCCCCTTTATTCTAACTTTACACTATACAATTCGGATTTCTCCTAATCATACACTATATCATCGGATTTCTTCTAATCATACACTATATAATCTGATTTCTCCTAATCATACACTATATAATCTGATTCCTTCTAATCATACACTATATCATCTGATTTCTTCTAATCATACACTATATAATCTGATTCCTTCTAATCATACACTATATCATCTGATTTCTTCTAATCATACACTATATAATCTGATTCCTTCTAATCATACACTATATAATCTGATTCCTTCTAATCATACACTATATAATCTGATTTCTTCTAATCATACACTATATAATCTGATTTCTTCCTATCATACACTATATAATCTGATTTCTTCTAATCATACACTATATAATCTGATTTCTTCTAATCATACACTATATAATCTGATTTCTTCTAATCATACACTATATAATCTGATTCCTTCTAATCATACACTATATAATCGGATTTCTTCTAATCATACACTATATAATCTGATTTCTTCCTATCATACACTATATAATCTGATTTCTTCTAATCATACACTATATAATCTGATTTCTTCTAATCATACACTATATAATCTGATTTCTTCTAATCATACACTATATAATCTGATTTCTTCTAATCATACACTATATAATCAGATTTCTTCTAATCATACACTATATAATCTGATTCCTTCTAATCATACACTATATAATCTGATTCCTTCTAATCATACACTATATAATCAGATTTCTTCTAATCATACACTATATAATCTGATTCCTTCTAATCATACACTATATAATCTGATTTCTTATAATCATACACTATATAATCTGATTTCTTATGATCATACACTATATAATCTGATTTCTTCTAATCATACACTATATAATCTGATTTCTTCTAATCATACACTATATAATCAGATTTCTTCTAATCATACACTATATAATCTGATTCCTTCTAATCATACACTATATAATCTGATTCCTTCTAATCATACACTATATAATCAGATTTCTTCTAATCATACACTATATAATCTGATTCCTTCTAATCATACACTATATAATCTGATTTCTTATAATCATACACTATATAATCTGATTTCTTATGATCATACACTATATCATCTGATTTCTTCTAATCATACACTATATAATCTGATTTCTTCTAATCATACACTATATCATCTGATTTCTCCTAATCATACACTATATAATCTGATTTCTTCTAATCATACACTATATAATCTGATTTCTTCTAATCATACACTATATCATCTGATTTCTCCTAATCATACACTATATAATCTGATTTCTTCTGATCATACACTATATAATCTGATTTCTTATGATCATACACTATATAATCTGATTTCTTCTAATCATACACTATATAATCTGATTTCTCCTAATCATACACTATATAATCGGATTTCTTCTAATCGTACACTATATAATCTGATTTCTCCTAATCATACACTATATAATCGGATTTCTTCTAATCGTACACTATATAATCGGATTTCTTCTAATCGTACACTATATAATCTGATTTCTTCTGATCATACACTATATAATCGGATTTCTTCTGATCATACACTATATAATCTGATTGTACAATCTCATTTAATATGTTGCCACCCACGAGGGTGGAATTTAACACACACACGGGTGTCAGAGTTTCCTGCGCTCCCAGCACAGTGACCAATCTGTCAAAGACAGTTCCAGGTTTCTAGTATTGATAAGGAGTCACCGGCTGCCAATCATGTGACCACTGTGATCGCCAATGGCAGTGGTCACATGATCAATCAGATCTTCCCACCTCCTGGGCATTCTAACTTCAGCTTGTTTAAACAGTTCCCGACCGGCGCACGACCGTGTACGTCGACAGAATGGCACGGCTGAGCAAATGGGCGTACAGTAGAGCTGCACGATTCTGGCCAAAATGAGAATCACAATTTTTTTGCTTAGAATGAAGATCACGATTCTCACGGCGTAAAATCTTTTACATTTATACAAAAAAAAAAAAAAAAATGGGCTAACTTTACTGGCTAGTTTTTTTTTAATTTCGTTAAAGTAATTTTTTCCAAAAAAAAATGCATTTAAAAAGACCGCTGCGCAAATACAGTGCAACATACAATATTGCAACAACCGCCATTTTATTCTCTAGGGTCTCTACTAAAAAAATATATAATGTTTGGGGGTTCTGAGTAATTTTCTAGCAAAAAAAAAAAATGATTTTAACTTGAAAAGAGCTGTCAGAAAAAGGTTTGGTGTTTAAGTGGTTAAACGTTCCTAATTTACATACAGAAGTTTATTTCTTTGATGTGATATCAATGTTTAGACTTAACTTTCCACTGATAAAGAAGGTTTTCAAAACTTGGCAGGCTGCCCAGACTTTGACTTTTGGCTGAGAACAGACAGGAAATTCTTTGCATACCAAAGTGCAGAGAGAAAATTCTTTTCATGTCAAAGATCATGAAGCCCTGTGGCAAGAATTGCAAGGGGAAAAAGATCGCGATAACGATTCTTGGCGATTAATCGTGCAGCTCTAGCGTACAGGTACGTCCCCTTTAATTTGCGAGCTGTGTGTTCGTGCGCACGCTTGCCGCCGTCAGCTCCGTGACTGCGCCCGCGTACCCGATCGCCACGAGTGTCCCGCGATCGGGGCACAGAGCTGAAGAACGGGGAGATGTCAGTGTAAACGCAACATCTCCCCGTTCTGCCTAGGTGACACTGTCACTGATCGTGTTGTCACTGTCATCGGGAACAACGATCAGTGACGTGTCACGCAAACCCCACCCCTTAACAGTTACAAGCACTCCATGAGACACACTTAACCCCTTCAGTGCCCCCTACAGGTTAACCCCTTTACTGCCAGTGTAATTTTTACAGTGATCAGTGCATTTTTCTAGCACTGTTTGCTGTAAAAATGACAATGGTCCCAAAATGGTGTCAAAAGTATCCGATGTGTCCGCCATAATGTCGCAGTCATGATAAAAATCGCTGATCGCCGCCATTAGTAATAACAATTATTATTTTTTTTTTTTATGAAAAATGCTATTAAACTATCCCCTATTTTGTAGACGCTCTAACTTTTGCGCAAACCAATCAATAAACGTTTATTGCGTTTTTTTTTTTTATCAAAAATATGTAGAAGAATACGTATCGCCTAAACTGAGGGGAAAATTATTTTTTTTAGATATTTTTACATTTTCTGGGGATACTTATTATGGCAAAAAAAAAAAAAAAATATTGCATTTTTTTTTCAAAATTGTCGCTCTCTTTTTGTTTATAGCGAAAAAAAAAAAAAAAACAGAGGTGATCAAATACCACCAAAAGAAAGATCTATTTGTGGGGGAAAAAATACGTAAATTTTGTTTGAGCCACGTGGCACGACCGCGCAATTGTCAGTTAAAACGACGCAGTGCCGAATCGCAAAAAGTGGGCAGGTCTTTAACCAGACAAATGGTCCGGGGGCTTAAGTGGTTAATTAAGATTTGACAATTATCCCAATAACACTGGAACAACTTGTCATGTAATTTTACAGGTCAAATCACATGACAAGATGCACCCTATTGTCAACAATGGCACTGTTCAAATCAGTGCAATGCCAACTTTGCGGTGCCGTACCAATTTGAAAAAGTAGTTGTTGCACTACAGTTGGTAATTTCATGTGCGACTTGCATAGACATCTGCAAGTCGCTCCTAAACGTCCGTTTACCGGCAGCAGTGTACATGAGGTCTTAAAAGAGGAGCTCCAGGCATATTTGTATTTATGAAAAGTCAGGCGCTACAAAAACTTTAGTTGCTGACTTTTAATAAACAGACACACGGCTGTCCCAGGATCCAGTTCTGGGCTCACCTAAACCACGGTCTCCACAGGTCCCAGCAGTCTTCTGGGACTTGTGATGTGTCCCAGATAACTGCGGGTAGGGACAAACTTTCCTCGGATCGCCTAGGTGATCCGAGCGGAAGTGCCTGTCAAAACCAGGTACACACACACACACACGTACGTACACACGTCCCATTTGGGGAGGGGGTCTAAAGCAGAACTTTCACTTTTGGGTGGAGCTCCGCTTTAAATTTGAGCTGACATATTTGCCCCTGTTGCACTGAAATCAGTGTTGTCGAACCCTGCTGGGCTAAAGAACACCCTTAGTCATAAGTCTTAACATAAGGTGGAGGTGTTCTATAGTTCAGCAGGGGAGAACTTTTGCTCAGACATACACTTTAAGAAATATAACCGGTTTGGCACCTTTTTTTAGAATGGAGGAAAAGTGTACCTGGTTTTGACAGGTACCCGCTCACACTTCAATTTAGATCACCATGGCGATCCCCCAGAAGTTCTTCCTCTGCCCTCATCCCTCTAGGACACATTGTAAGTCCCAGAAGATTGCTGGACCATTCACATGCACAGTGGGCAGCTGGCTGTAAAGCTGCAAGAAGTAAGAGCCAGCTGCCCACAGTAAAAATGCCGGCGCTGAGGACCTGAAGACATACGAAGAAGCAGTTCAGGTGAGGATGATGCTGAATACCTGGACAGGTAAGTGTCCATTTATTAGAAGTCAGCAGCTACAGGATTTGTAGCCAGTGTTCATTTCGTTTACTAAAATATTTTCGTCTACTAAAATACGACTGAAACTAAAACAATTGAGATGATTAAAATGGTATTTTAGTCAAAAGACTATGACTAAAACTAAATTGAAATTTGACATCAAAATGAACACAGCAGTACCACGTAAGAATATGTTTGGGGGTTCTACTAAGCTGCTAAAAGAAAAAAAGAAATAAGAAAAAGGCTTTTCTTATTTTATTTTTTATATTTAATGATGTTAATATATTTAGATAATATGTGAAATGGCATTAATAATATAATATAAATAATAATAATAAATACAATAATATTTACAGCCAACAGAGTGTACAGTTTTTTGTTTTTGTTTTATATTTTCAACTTGTACTTCTGTTTGCAGAAAGCCACATTTATATTAATGAAACATTGTTTTATTTATTAAAGCCGATGTCCGCTGAAAAAAAAAATATTATAAGTCAGCAGCTACAAATACAAATACTGCAGCTGCTGACTTTTAATATCGGCACACTTACCTGTCCTGGAGTCCAGCGCCATCCGCAGCAGAGGACGAGCGATCGCTCTTCACTCTGCTGCCCCCCGCCATCCTCGTGAGGGGACCAGGAAGTGAAGCGCTCCGGCTTCACTGCCCGGTTCCCTACGGCGCATGCGCGAGTCGCGCTGCGCCTGCTGACTGGCTCCCGCTGTGCTCTGGTAGCCGAGTGTTCCCAGAACACAACTGGGGGGGGGGCGCTAGGTGACGCTTTAAGACGTTCTATATCGCAATGGCTAAATCTGTGTTTGTAGTGCATGTTCAAACCGTAATACCAGGAATAATAAACATTTTTACTCCAGGAGCATATACTTGTCAATTCTAAAGGAATCGTTAAATAATGCATTAAAATCTAACTAAACCCATTCAATTTTAGTCTACTAAAATGTTTCCTGGAGATTTTACTAGACTAAAATATAACCAAAACAATTCAGATGACTAAACAATGATTACAATTAAAATGGTATTTTAGTCAAAAGACTATTAGCTGGATTCAAATAGACCGCCGCATCTTTGCGGCGGCGTAGCGTATTTACACTACGCCGCCGTAAGTTAGCTAGGCAAGAACTGTATTCACAAAGTTCTTGCCTGCTAAGTTACGGCGGCGTAGCGTAAATGCGGCCGGCGTAAGCACGCCTAATTCAAATTAGGCTGAGGGGGCGTGTTTTATATTAATGGGGGGAGATTGACGTTTTTTACGAACGGCGCATGCGCCGTCCGTGTACATATCCCAGTGTGCATTGCGGCAAAGTACGCCGCAAGGACGTTTTGGTTTCGACGTGGACGTAAATTACGTCCAGCCCTATTCACGGACGACTTACGCAAACAACGTCAAATTTTAAAATTTCGACGCGGGAACGACGACCATACTTAACATTACTAGTCCAGCTATTTGATGGAATAACTTTACGCCTGAAAATGCCTTACGTAAACGACGTATCGATACTGCGACGGGCGCGCGTACGTTCGTGAATAGGCGTATCTAGCGATTTACATATTCTACGCCAAGCGCAATGGAAGCGCCACCTAGCGGCCAGCCTAAATATTGCACCCTAAGATACGACGGCAGAAGCCGTCGTATCTTAGATAGGTTTAAGTGTATCTCAGTTTGAGAATACACTTAAACTTAGGTCGGCGCAGATTCCGAGTTAGGTCGGCGTATCTACTGATACGCCGGCCTAACTCCATCTGAATCCACCTATATAACTAAAACTGAATTGAAATTGGGGGCCGGTGCATTAATAACATGTTATATACCGAATATAGGTGTAACATGTTATGAAAGGTGAACTTATCCTTTATACCAGGGTTCGCCGAAACCCAGGCCAGGGCTGTGGAGTCGGAGGTAATTTTGGGTACCTGGAGTTGGAGGAAATATGGGGTACCTGGAGTCGGAGTCAGCAAACAATGCACCGACTCCAACTCCGACTCCTACTAAATTTAGATTGTCAAAACATTTAGGAGTCAAAACATTTATCTACGAACTCCACAGCCCTGACCCGGGTGCCAGGTCGCAATTGCGACTAGAATTAGCGACCTGGCACCTGGGGCGGCACAGCTGGGGTATCCTGCGTTTCCGTGCTCCCCCGCCGCGCAATTGCATCGGGCCGAACCGGCTGGTAATTGAGGCCGCGGCTTTGCGGCCTTCTCCAGGCCTATGTTTCCTTCTGTTATCTGGCGCCATCTTGTGGTGGCCGTAGGTAAGACAACCACCAATGCTAATAGAGCTTCCCCTGCCTGTTTTCACTGCCATCTCCTTCCCTCTAATTAGAACCCCCAAACATTATATATATTTTTTATTCTAACACCCTAGAGAATAAAATGGCGGCCGTTGCAATACTTTCTGTCGCACCGTATTAAGACACCAGTAACGTTGGCCCAATTTTTTTTATATTGTGAAAGATAATGTTACGTCAAGTAAATTGATACCCAACATGTCGCGCTTCAAAATTGCGTCCGCTCGTGGAATGGCGACAAACTTTTACCCTTTAAAATCTCCATAGGCGACGTTTAAAAAATTCTACAGGTTGCATGTTTTAAAGTAACAGAGGAGGTCTAGGGCTAGAATTATTGCTCTCGCTCTACCAATCGTGGCGATAACTCGCGAACACCGCTTTCATATGTGGGCGCTACTCACGTATACGTTCGCCTCTGCGCGCGAGCTCGGCAGGACGGGGCGCGTTTCTGGCTCCTAACTTTTTTGTTTAGCTGGCTCCCAGATTCCAAGCAAATTTGTCAAGCCCTGCTTTATACATTTTTAAATGAAGACGGAAGCTGTGTGCAGCCTAACCTATTTGTGTTCACAGTGAGAGGGAGGTGGCCATGGCTGGTATGTGAAGGTCTGGAAAGGACCTTTGACTTGTTCTGTAGCGAAGTCAACATAAGACAGCTGTTACCTTCAGTTCCATTCACTCCTTTATGTTGTTTGGTATGTGATATGAATTTCAACAAGATCCCTGGTCCTGTCTTATAAGTTGCTACCAGTTATCTCATGTGGCTGACACTTGTTGAAAAGTTATACACCCACTTTTCCAATTTGATATACTGCAAATACTTATTTGATTTAGACAAGTGGCAATAGCCCAGAGCACAAGATAAGTAACTAAGGTATGATATTCATCTCTATCTGCCTATAGACAACATATATATATAATGTCAATTTTTTTTTTCCTCTTTTCATTTAGTTTCACTATGTCCCGTGACACGAAGGGTGAATCCCAAAATTCACAGCAATCTCAAGGCACGTCTCAAGGCACATCTCAAGGCACCACTCAAGGCACATCTCAAGGCACATCTAGTTCATCGTCCAGTGCTCCTCAGTCATACAGTCAGTCTTCCTCTTCTGGCTCTGGTACCCTGAGCTCTTTAGACACGGTTCCAGTACAGGATTTGGCTTCTATTCCAGAAGATGTGGAAATGGATGAGCAGGCTCCACAGCCTTGGGGTCGTTTGTGGGCTTTAGGAAAAGGTTTCTTGAACCATGGTATGTTCTTTTGTTTTTTTTGCCCTATAAACTTTCAGATATATCTATCTACAAATGTAACTGAGATGTTTTTACTAGTCACTGCAGGCTTCTTTCTAGTTTATGGTGAATTCAGAAAGCATTGCAACACTTTCCTTTATCCGTATCAATAATAATTCAAATATTGTCAGCGGACAATATTCAGCGGAGTCACGAACAATCATTTTCTCTGAAGTGTTGGCAGTAACATAAAACAATAAGGTAATATCAGTGGAAACAGGCTAATAAATTATCTTATAAATGTAATAAATGTAATATCCACAAGGAACCTCAAAAAAATGCTCTTAGGCGAGGCTCGTACTGCAGAGGTGGATCACTTTTCAGAGAGCAGCTAACTTTGAATTAGACTTGGGTCCCTTTTACAGGGCTTGTACGATCAGGTTTGCTGATTGAACTATCCATTCACCCCTATGGAGTGGTGCTAATCGATCCTGTCTGCCAAATTCAGACTGATGGGGGTCCTATTTTCCATCCGTCTGGCGAATCGTATATGATTGGGTGAAAACGGACAGGCGGCCCGTTTTCACAGGATTTCCACATAAGGCTTAATTGGTGCTGCTTGTCAACATGACAAGCTGGGTTCAATTTGCTGCAGCGCGCAAGTTTGCTGCATTGGCATGTGTACTGTGTCCCCACCAGCTGCATGTTAGGATTTAGTTGGGCAGTGGGGAAATAGTAAAACAGTAGACCTTGGCCTTTAATAATCCGGTTCAGTTTTAAATGGCCTTGGCCTATAAAACTAACTTTCTTAAAGCGGGGGTTCACCCTATGAACGAAATTTTTTTTTTTTTTTTCTACTACCATAAAATCAGGCATTGTAGCGCGAGCTACAGTATGCCTGTCCCGATTTTTTTTACCCCCGTACTCACCTTGTAGTCGTACATCGAAGATACCGGGGAATGGGCGTGCCTATGGAGACGGAGGATGATTGACGGCCGGCTCTGGCGCGTCACGCTTCTCCGAAAATAGCCGAAATAGGCTTGGCTCTTCACGGCGCCTGCGCATAGCCTGTGCGCAGGCGCCGTGAAGAGCCGAGACCTACTCCGGCTGTCTTCGGGGAGAGTGACGTGCCAGGGCCGGCCGTCAATCATCCTCCCTCTCCATAGGCACGCCCATTCCCCGCGGGAGCCGAAATCTACAATGTACGATTACGAGGTGAGTCCGGGGTTAAAAAAATCGGGACAGGCATACTGTAGCTCGCGCTACAATGCCTGTCTCGATGGTAAAATCATGTGGGTGAGGGTGAACTACCGCTTTAAGGGATAAGTTCACCTTTCTTCAAGTGTATTAATAGTAAAAAGGTCCGGTTTGAGCATGTAGGCCCTTTACAAAATAATCTAGATTGGGTGACTGGGGACAAAGAGAAGGCTAATTTATTAAATATTTTCTTCAACTCTGTGTATACAAAGAGCATGGGGGAAGCTCATGTTCATAATGGGGGTGGTAGTGACAAAGCCCCAAATGATCCACAATGGCTCAAAAGTGATATGGTCCAGAAATATTTAGACAGAATTAAGGTGGATAAAGCACCTGGACCAGATGGCATACACCCACGGATCCTAAAAAAACACAGGGCCAATGTCATGCCCATATTTAAAAAGGGATCAATGTCTTTACTAGGGTTGTCCCGATACCGATACTAGTATCGGTATCGGGACCGATTCCGAGTTTTCTCGGCGGTACTCAGACGCCGATACCCCGCCCCGATACCTAAATAGAATACTTGCGTCCCCGACCGCCGCCGACCGCCGCAACCGAAGCCGCAATCCGCCGCCGTTACGCCGCATCCCCGCTACCGCCGACTGTGTAATACGGGCGGGAACATTACAGCTTTGAATCGCTGTAATGATTTGCGCATAGACACTCCCCCTTGCTCGGGTGAACTGTCCAATCCCGAGCAAGGGGGAGTGTCTATACGCAGCGCGGGGCCAATCATTACAGCGATTCAAAACTGTAACGTTCCCGGCGTATTACACAGTCGTCGGCGGCAGCGGGGATGCAGGTAAGTGGAACATGGCTGGATGGGGGCAGACCAGGGCTCGAGTCCTGCGGGAACGACGTCCCCGCACACGTCGTTCCTGTTGCAGGACTCGAGCAGACGCATTGTGACAGGCAGCGAATTTACAACTGTACCCGATTCCTGTCTCCTTCCGTCCTTTTCTGTCACCACGGCAACACCCACGCTCCCGATGACGTCATACGAGTGCGCCCGGCTTGTCCCGCCAATTGCTACACATCCATCGCAGAGGCTCCTGCCCAGTGCCCAGCTCAGCTACTTCCATCGCCTCCCGCCCGGTCCAGGTCCCTTTGCGGTCCTTGCTGCATTGCTGTACCCTCTTTGGGAACACACGAACGCGCTCAGACACTCGACTGGAGGACTTCTCACAACAGAGGTACCCTTGAGTTACTGAGCTGTTGTAAAAAGTGCAATGTGCAAGAAAATAGCCAAAAGTTCCAAATCTTATGTGCTGTTGCTAAAAAAAATGTGGAACAAAAAAAAGTGCTATGTGCAAACCTTATTATTATAGTAACTTAACTTGCCAGCAAGTACTATAGCAATGGTAAAGTGAAAATACAGAACAAACAAGTCCTTAATAACACAAATGCTAAATATGATAAAAGTGCCAAAACAACTGTGCAAAGCATGTGTGGCAATCCAACTGATGCAGTACAAAATAACTTATTTCATGATATAGTATATAGCAATCATTCAAAAATGTGAAAGTCCATTGGATATGTGCTGAATGTGGTGACGGTATCTTCTCTATAATATCCACACTGTGAGATAGTGAATGGGTGGCCCGTTACCTCACTGCTGTGAGGTTACAGCATGTAAAGTGTACCCACTCCTGATCCTGTTTTAACCGTGCTGTGTAATGTAAAGGGGGTCCAGAGGTGCTGTGTAATGTAAAGGGGGTCCAGAGGTGCTGTGTAATGTAAAGGGGGTCCAGAGGTGCTGTGTAATGTAAAGGGGGTCCAGAGGTGCTGTGTAATGTAAAGGGGGTCCAGAGGTGCTGTGTAATGTAAAGGGGGTCCAGTGATGCAGGGTGCTGTGTAATGTAAAGGGGGTCCAGTGATGCAAGGTGCTGTGTAATGAAAAGGGGGTCCAGTGATGCAGGGTGCTGTGTAATGTAAAGGGGGTCCAGTGATGCAGGGTGCTGTGTAATGTAAAGGGGGTCCAGTGATGCAGGGTGCTGTGTAATGAAAAGGGGGTCCAGTGATGCAGGGTGCTGTGTAATGAAAAGGGGGTCCAGAGGTGCTGTGTAATGAAAAGGGGGTCCAAAGGTGCTGTGTAATGTAAAGGGGGTCCAGTGATGCATGGTGCTATGTAATGTAAAAGGGTGTGAAATATATATGCATATGAGCGTATCTTTATTTTTTTATTTTTTTTTGGGTGGGGGAGTGGATCTTGGGTGGGAGTTCCCACACTTTTTTCCCCAGGACTTGACCCCTGGGGCAGACGATGGCTGGATGGGGGGATACATGGCTGGATGGGGGGGAGACATGGCTGGATGGGGGGGAGACATGGCTGGATGGGGGGATACATGGCTGCATCTGTGGGGGGACATGGCTGCATCTGTGGGGGGACATGGCTGCAATATGTGGGGGGACATGGCTGCATTTGGGGACACATTTAAAAAAAGTATCGGTATTCGGTATCGGCGACTACTTGAAAAAAAGTATCGGTACTTGTACTCAGTCCTAAAAAAGTGGTATCGGGACAACCCTAGTCTTTACCATGTAACTAAAAAAGCTGTTAGTTTAACTTCTATAGTTCGGAAGATACTGGAAAGTTTAATAAAAGAACACATAGACGTTTTCTTGTTGAAAAAAAATATTTTTACCCAGGGTTCCACAAACCCCGGGCGCCAGGTCGCAATTGCAACTAGAATTAGCGACCTGGCCTGGCGTTTTACATCAATATCTGCTGTCTTCACATCTATATACAGTGGAACCTTGATTACGAGCATAATCCATTCCAGGATAATGCTTGTAATCCAAACAGCTTGGCTGAACTCGGGAAAACCTCAGGCTCGGGGACAGAGTATTTCCGAATGGTTCGGGCTTCGGCACCCCTGCACCTCTGGCCAAATGCGGTACTGCACACCGCTGTGGCTTGAATCCTGCTCATATTGCGAGACAACACTCGCAAACCGAGTCAGGATTTAAACCGCATTACTCGCAATCCGAGGTTTCACTGTACTGTTTAGAAAGTTCAGATCATGTTAGATTTTCTCTTCTTGTTTAACACAGAGTGTGATGTCTGGGCATACAGCCAAGATAGTTACGTTGCTGATTGGAGGAATGGCACACACCCCCTCTTCACATAGGCAAAGACTCTCAGAGGTGTTTTGTAACAGGGCCAGCTGCCTGCTAATCTATTTTTAGCAACCCTCCCAGGACAGAAATTTCAGGCTGCTTTTATCTGATGTGTCAGGAGTTATCAGGCTAATAACAGAGGAACGAGTTAGGAGAGAGCTATGGGACTTGGCTCATTGAAGAGAGGTAACCAAACACTGCAGATATGTGCCCAGCTCAAATTTCATGAATTGGGTTTACATCCACTTTATGGCCTGGTTCACATCTATGCATTTTTAGTGCTTCGTTTTGCATTTTGCAGATATGCACTACAGAAAGTGTTCCACAGGAAATCATGTTAAATGGATTGTACTGCAAAATGCACTAAAAATGCATAGGTTTGAATCAGGCCTTAGTGGTAAGAATAGATTGTGCACCCACTTTGGACAGAGTAGAGAAAGGTGTCTGTTCCCACACTGGGAAAATTTCTCCTTGGCTTCTGTCCTGGAGACACATGAGAAAATAAAGTTAAATCTATTTAAAGGGAAAGAAAGACGATCCTGGGACAAGTGTTTCCATCCATAACATTAAGGCCCCTTTCACACTTGTATGACTTGTCCCACTATTTGGGACTGCAAAGTAGCTTGACAAGTCGTTCCCCATGATTTCCAATGACAACGACATTTCCAATGACAACCATTAATATTGATACGACTTCAAGTCATGCCGACTTCAAAGTAGTCCCTGCACCACTTTAGTCAGACTTTGATGCGAGTACAGATTCATAGACCAGCAAAATAGCGTGACTTTGAAGTCATGGTAGTGTGAAAGGGGCCTTAGAGTTACACTGTAAGGCAGGGGTGCAAAACTAAATTTCATTGTGGGCCGCATCAGCATTATGATTGCCCTCAAAAGGGCCGGTTGTATCTGTAAGATTAGTTGTCCAGCGCATTCCCTCCCCTTACATTAGATGTCAAGATCCACCCCACCATCAGAAGTTGAGTCCCCCACTTTCCCTTACATCACAGTAAATGAACCCCCTTTCCTTCTGCTGCTGCTGGGAAGAAGCTGGATGCATTGCTTGAAAGGAGAAAGTAGGGGTCTGGAGGAGGGCTGGGGCTGCAGGAGAGGTGCGAGGGCCACATGAAATGGCCTGGAGGGCCGGATTCGGCCTTCGGGCCTTGTGTTTGACACCTGTGCTGTAAGGTATTTGAACTGTTCTGGAGTACTGCTTTCAGTAAAATGTATAAAAATACTAATGACTGTGTTTGATGAAAATCTAATTTAGAGCAAACATCCTCTAAATATTTTGTTTTTTGAACAGATTGTATTAATGAACAATATGAATTTGGAAGGGACAAGCACTGTAATTATACTTTTGATAAACCAATAATAAATCAAACTGAGAGATACAAAACTTACAGCAAAAAGCACTTTCGGATTTTCAGGGTGAGTACCAGAATAATGCTATTTATATTGTACTATTTTCTTTCATTCAAATGAGTTGTAAAATAGACTGTATGAAAAGTTTTCAATGTTGAGGGGTTTTAAAAGCAAAAAATAAAATTTGTTTTTGTGTTTCTCGTAGGAAGCTGTATCAGGCTTGTCGGTTGTTGCCTACATTGAAGATTTAAGTGGCAATGGAACTTTTCTTAACAAGCAGCTTATTGGACGAGGGAAAACTATGCCTTTAACAAATAATGCTGAAATTGCACTTTCATTACCAACCAACAGAGGTATTTTATTCTTGTGGCAGTTATTGTTTATTTTTTTCTTAAAATGTCCTTTTTAGTAGAATGGGAAAGGTTCGGAACCTTTAATTTTGCAGTTTTTCATTGCTGGTTGTTTTGACAGAAATGTGTGGGGAAATAGGGGAAATATATCAAACAGGGACACAGGTGGTATTATTTTTTATTTTATTTTTTGATCAAAACAACGTTTATTGAGCATAGAGAAAATATACAAACAAACGAGTATCTAGTGCAACAAGCACTACAATTACGGATAAAACCCATTGATGTACATACAGGCATGGCAAAGAATACCATTACATGTGAATACATATTATAGCATAGAAGAGGGCAGAGTGGTGCAGGGACAGCAGGGGGGAATCCCCTGGGGCCGCCAGGGAGGAGAGCAACTAGTCAGGCACATCACAGGTGGAGGCATCCCCCAGCCATCTATCCCAAACCTTGTGGTATTTGTCCAGGCATCCCCTATGGACATAGAGTAGCTTTTCGAAGGGTAGAGTGTCGTTAACAGCTCTGATCCACTGCTGCAGCGTAGGGGGGGGGGGGGTTGTCCCCTCCCCTCATCCATGTCTTAGCTATCTGAAGCCTAGCGAGGAATAATGTTTTCTGTAAAAATATGTTCAAGTACTTTTCGGCTTCGGGGAGTGAAAGGAGCCCCAGTACACTCTAGGGGCAGAGAGACAGCGGGGAGCCCATGCGGTCGTGGAGGAACCGGACCACCTGGGTCCAGAACCCCTGTACGCAGGGGCATGTCCAGATGAGATGGTAGAAAGTGGCACTGGAATGGCCACAGCCGGGGCAGTTGGGGTTGTATCCTGGGTCTGAACCTAGAGGTGCGGTAGGGCGTCAGACACGATTGGTGAAGGATATATAGGTGAGTGAGGCGGTCATAGATTTTGGGAGAGACAGTTCTACAATTGGCGAGAGCCTCCTCCCAGTCCTCAGCCGACACCTCACCCAAATCAGGTTCCCAACGGGATTTCAACTGATGGGCGGTGGCAGCGGCCGAGGGCGCCAAAAGATAGGCGTAGAACTGGGAGATCAGCTTCTTGGGGGTCCCTGCCCAGGACAATGTCCACTGGCAGCGGAATCTCGAGACACAGATGGTATTATTATTATTATTATTATTTTTTTTTTTTTTTTACTGTTCTGATTAGTACTTGTCTTGCTGTTTGTCCTCACATTGGAAACATTCTCATTCACTTCCCTCACAGGAAGTGAGAGAATATCTCCTCAGTGGGTCGCAGGCTGCATATTTTGACTTTCACATGTTTCAAGCGTACTCAATGTTCTTAAGCCATTGCCTTAAATTGAGGGAGACTTCATGGTTAGTAAAGTGCAACTTGCATCTTCGCATACTTATCTTTGACCCTCTCCAGAGATCTTTACTCTGTGGCCCATCCCAGGCCAGAGCCACACAGCCTTTGATCAGAAAAATTACCATCAAGGCCTTGAGTCTATTAGGCACATGCACCACAGCTTCATGTAGGCCTCATTCATGCTGGCATTGTCAACTCTGTGTTTATATGCATTTAGAGAACATTTCTAAATGCATATATTCATTTTTCAATGGTGCCATTCACACTGTGCAGTTATCCGTGATTCGGTGTAGTCATTGTAGATGCATTTAACATTTTTAAAATTCTGTCCAGGATCCAAGTAGTTTCTCTAAACATGGCTAAACACTTGTAAATGAGCATCAATCTGCTTCAAAGTTACCCCCAACATTTCATATTTCTGATACATGTCTGTTGTGAAGCAGTAGCCTTGCACCACCCTAATCTGCTCCCCCCCCCCCCCCCCCAGTGACTGCTGGTGGGGGATCCTCTCCCTGCACCCGCTGCCACAATTTGAATACAATGCCTCAGCATTCATTCACAGAGTTCTGTGAATTAATAAACTACAAGTCGTATCTTCCACCGCAGCAGAAGGCTTGTAGTTCTCAATTAATTCCGAGGGTGCTGGTGAGCGTTCTAGTAGTTTGATTCTTCCTGAATTTCAGTAACTGCCTGCCTGTACAGGAGGTACTGGCGGACTGCTGTACTGAGAGTCTGTAGGAGCCTGACATTGCACTCACATTCTGCTGATTGTGGGTACAATGCTCTGCAGGCTACTAAGAAAACAAATAGATGCACTTTTTTACCTGCAAAAAACTTGCATTTGCTTTTCACTGCAGATAATCATTGATAATCGAAAATGGACACGATTAGCTGCAGCCACCTCCAATCTGTCATTGCAGTGTACAGGCACATCGACCACAGCTATTCAAATACAGCTGTCCATCCCAAGACCAGGAATCAGTAGATTCTTGCCTCTGGTTTCGCAGCATGGCAAATTGCACATTCAAATGATGTCTTATGCCACGTACATACGATCATTTTTCGGCATTAAAAAAAAACCATGTTTTTCGGCATGTAGTAAAAACAAAGTTTTTCCAACTTCATTATTAAAACGATGTTGCCCACACACCATCGTTTTAAAAAAATGCTCTAGCAAAGCGCGGTGACGTCAACACGTAAGACGACACTATAAAGGGGAAGTTCCATGCGGATTCCGCCACCCTTGGGGCTGCTTTAGCTGATTCCATGTTAGTAAAAGACGATTCACGCTTTTCTGTCTGTTACAGCGTGATGAATGTGCTTACTCCATTACGAACAGTAGTTTTACCAGAACAAACGCTCCCATCTCATAACTTGCTTCTAAGTATACGCAGGTTTTTAACGTAATTTTAGCCCACACGCGATAATTTTTTACAACCCGAAAAACGACATCGTTTAAATGTCGTTAAAAAATGCAGCATGTTCGTTTTTTTTTGTTTTTTTTTTCGTTTTTTCAGAACCCGGAAAATGATTTGAAGCCCACACACGGTCATTTTAAATGACGTTTTTTAAAAACGACGTTTTTTTTTCATGCTGAAAAATGATCGTGTGTACGCGGCATCAGGCTCTATTCACATGCATGTTACTTGTGAATGTTTCTGCAATGCTTTCTGTGTCATTTTGACGCGATTTGCGTTGTACGTTTTTTTTATGGTGCATGTGTGTTTTTTTTGGGGCGGGGAAACAGAGGTACAAAAATGCATTGATGTGAACATGTTCCATAGGAACCCATGTAAAAAAAAATGTCTTGCATTTCTGCAAAAAGTATGATGAAACGCATGGTGTGAATGGATCCTTAAGATCTTTGGAGTGGAACTGAAGGCAAATAATACTGATATGTGGGTTACACTGTGGGAGAGAAGTACAAGATTTGAAGAACAACTTCTTTTTTTGTTTTCTCTCCTTCACATTTGCACAGACTGTGGAAATGAGCAAAATATACTCTGGTAAAATGGTGAAGTCATGTAAGAATATACTGTGTGTGTGTGTGTGTGTATATATAGGTAGATACAATAACAACTTGGTTTGGTGCCGTGATTGTATAACTGAAGTGGTGATTAGCGCTGCTTGGTAACTGATTTCACTGCACATCAAACTTTTTTTATTCTTGGGTGAAGAGGGAGGGTGGGATGGGAAAGATTCGGTGTCCCAATTGCACATAATCTAGTTCTGGACAGGTCAGGGGTTGGATGGTAGGATAGGGTGGTAGCAGAGAAAGTAGTGGGGAGGGAGGGTGAGGGGAGTATGTGGGGAAAAGGATAACCCCTGTTGGATTTGGGGAGGGGTGGGGGAGGGAGATGAATACAAGAAAAGGGAGGGGGGGAAGGAATGCTTTTAATATTGCAACTCATACTATCATACTATCATACTATTAATACAAGAGTTTCCTGAGCCAAAGGTATAATGGCATATTCCCAAAATATAGATTAATTTCACACATGATCCTGTCACAAGATGGCAGTAAAAGCCTGTCTTTTCATTCTGAATGATAAACTGAAGTGTTTTGACCCGAAAGTAGAACTGAATATTTTTCAATTTCTTTTAAATTTGCCTTCAACTATTTAGTGCAAGGGCCTGCCTGATTGCATACACGTTGAAAGTGTTTAGGTTTGACCTCATGTTATATTCTATTATATTGTTTTGGTAAAGGAAAAGTATACAAGAACATTTTATAATGTATGGCCAGCCTTTTTTTTTTTTTTTTAATTAAGTGGCGAGGGATTTGAACGCCTGTCACGTGTGGTGGTGTGTGTGTGTGTGTGTGTGTGTTTGTTTGTTTGTTTTTATTGATCTCCGTGTCCTTATAAATGGGAATCTCCCCAATGGTACAGTGATGGCCTACAAAAAAACAAACTTGAAAACTTTACAGGGTTTATAATCCTCCCTTACTAGAACCAAAATGGAAGAAAAAGGTTTGTCTTCTTTAATCCATAATCCCTGAATATCAGTCGCCCTTTAGTGAGTTCATAGGTTTGTCTAAGTACACAAATGCACGAATGAACAGGTGCGATTTTCATTAGTGACCGCTCCTTTACAGTATTTTCTAAATAGATTTAAGTAACCCCCCCCCCCCCAAAAAAAAAAAAAATATATATATATATATATGATTTCCTGGTCCCTTAAAGCAGGTTAAACAGCACAGTGCTTGTGCTGTGTAATCTGTCCCCCTCTAAAAAACCTCCCTGAACCTGCCACTTCCTTTTATCCCCTTTCTGTACTGACCATGAAAATCAGGGCTACTGAGCCCTGACCACCGTGGTCAGAGTGCGGCCCTCCGTCATATGCAGCTGTCCTCTCTGCTCTCCTCTCTCCCCCTCGCCACCCCCTCCTCCTTGCCTGTCAGCTCATGTCCCCGTCTCTGCCCCTGAAACCCCCCCCCCCCCCCCGCTATTGGTGAAATTCATATATGAACCATATAATTTAAATACTCACTGCCAGACCCTCTATTATATCCTGGCATACCACACTGCATTAGGCTTATATAAAAATGAGCATTGTAAATACTTATTAAGCGTGATTCATGTGACTCTCGGTCGGTTTTCATGGCTACTGCAGGAGAGACTAAGCGACCATGTGATCATCCCTGGCTGACGTCATAGGAAGATCACGGCCCCTCCTGCAGAAGCCATCCATTGGAGCTGTACAGCGGCCACGAGTCATGTGACCGACCTGAAGACAGCTCTAAATGGGTATTTACAACGCTCGTTTTCTAAAAGACTAATGCAGTGTGCTATGCCAGGCTCTAATAGAGGGTCTGGCGGTGTTTGAGTTATATGGATTAACAAACCATTTATTAAAAAATGCTTGTAAACGATATGTGTTATATAAGGGACTTTGGTTTTGTTTACTCTTGCTCATATATAGCACTGTTTAATTGCATGTAACAGTTTATTTTTTATTTTTTGCAGTTTTTGTGTTCTCTGACCTGTTGGTTGATGATCAATCTGTTTATCCTAAGGAAATTAGAGACCGATACATCATATCAAAAACCATAGGAAGGTAGGGTACAATGGCATTTTGTATGCCTTAGTTTTTTATTATTATTATTATTATTATTATTACAGCGGTACATCAGACAAATAGACTATGTATTCAACTGGAATTTTATGTAAACCTGAGCCCAAAGATAGAAAAACTGATGTCTTTTTCTGTAGCCATCAGTTCATTTTCTATTATGCCGATCCTTTGACTTCAATGCTTTTGAATTACTAACCAGAAACATGCATGCATGCAAGTCAGGAAATCTGGCTACAAACTGACCTAATTTGTTGCATGTTTGTTTATGATTAGCGATTCATAGTATTAAAGTGAGAAGATTGGCGTATTTATAGCATATTCCTATATCTGTGTATTGGCAGATTTCACTTGGCACAGGTTTACAACCTTTAAACAGCAGTGGCTCTGAAATAATAGACTTGATCTATCATGTAAACCAGCAGTTCTGGATGTCCCAGTAAGATCTGTATGGCTCTGCCTACTATCCAAGTATGAGAAATGAACCTCCTTATGTTTGGGCTTGTAATGGAAGTGAAGTCTGCAGATACATAGGCTCAGATTCTCAAAGGACTTACGACGGCGTAGCGCCATGTACGCCGTCGTAAGTCCGAATGAGAACCGTCGTATCTATGCGGCTGATTCTTAGAATCAGTTACGCATAAATTTGGCTAAGATTGAGCGGCATAAGTCTCTTACGCCGTTGTATCTTAGTTGCATATTTACGCTGGCCGCTAGGTGGCGCTTCCGTAGATTTCCGCGTCGAATATGTAAATTAGCTAGATACACCGATTAACGTACGTGCGCCCGGCGTATCAAGATACGTCGTTTACATAAGACATACGCAGGTGTAAAGTTACCCCTCATAAAGCAGGGGTAAGTCATGTTGGGTATGGACGTCGGAAACGTACGAACAGCGTCGTGTTTGCGTAAGTCATCTGTGAATGGGGCTGGACGCAAGTTACGTTCACGTCGACTAGGCATTGAGCGGGCGTAATTTAATTTGAAAATTCTACGTGATACTGAGCATGCGCACGCATGCGCCGTTCGTTAAAAACGTCAATCACGTCGGGTCACGATACATTAACATAAAACATGCCATTAAAGTTCTTGTAAAGGTGGGTGTCCCAATACTTTTGGTAATATAGCATATGTTACTTATTGCAAGTTAATACAGCCTCTTCAGCAACCCCTTCTCCTAGGCTGCAGCCTTTGAAATGGAAAGCAGTGCAATGTGATTGCATGACCTGACTTTAGAAGATTTTGTTATACTTTTGCACTTTAGTTTTTATGAAGGGGTTTCATGTGTGTCTTTATTCTGGAGCTCTGGTCTCAGCTTTACGTTCTTCTGTTATTTCAGCGGGGCTTGTGGTGAAGTCAAACTGGCCTTTGAAAAATTAACATGCAAGAAAGTGGCTGTGAAAATGATAAGTAAGCGCTCATTTCGGATGAGTTCTGCTTCTTTGGTAAGTAGGATTTAGTTTTCTGGTGCATTTAGTTTTATAGAAATTGTGTGAAAATTGTTTTTGTTTTTCTAATTCCTCAAACAAAATGCTATAGTTTGTTAAAATCAAGCATGCTGTGTTGGTTTCATCTTTTTGTATTTTATCTGCTATGCTCGCCAACATTTGTTGCACAGTTGGTTGGCTTGGAGACTTGGTCTCTCAGGACAGGGATCTCCAAACCCCGGCCCGCTGGCCACATCTGGCTGATTGTGCCTTTTCCCTGGCCCGCGGCTCACCGACACTTATAGCATTGCTGATCTGTTGCCTTTAAAAGCAGCAGATTGTCAATATGACTGGCAGGTCCCGCAAACAATGCCGCTCCCCCACACCCTCCCATACTGCCACGCTGCGCTGAGGATTGGCTGCTGGGACTGCCTGTCCTAGCAACCAATGACGACTGACATCATCAGGGTGGCACCTTCCGGCATCCCGCCCGCTGTTTGTATTAGAGATTCTTCCATGTGTGTAGCAGCGGGCAGGAGAGCTGCTCGAGGCAAACGTACATATACAGGAGACTCTGCTGGGGACACTGCTGACAGGGACACTGAGGATTTGGAGACTGATACTGGGGAGACTCTGCTGGGGACACTGATACTGGGGAGACTCTGCTGGGGACACTGATACTGGGGAGACTCTGCTGGGGACACTGATACTGGGGAGACTCTGCTGGGGACACTGATACTGGGGAGACTCTGCTGGGGACACTGATACTGGGGAGACTCTGATGGATGGAGGACATAGATATGGGGAGACTCTGATGGATGGAGGACATAGATATGGGGAGACTCTGATGGATGGAGGACATAGATATGGGGAGACTCTGATGGGGGACACTGATATTGGGGAGATTCTGATGGGGGACACAGAGGTGCAGAAAGGCTGTAATGGGGACACAGATGTGTGGAAATGCTCTGATGGGGACACAATGTGCAATGAGACTCTGACGGGTAAACAGACAAGTGGAAAGGCTATGATTTTATTCATTTATTTATAAATAACCAATTTTTTAGGCTCGCGAATATTTGTAAAATCTAAAATGTGGCCCTCGGGCTAAAAAGTTTGGAGACCCCTGTCTTAGGACATGAACTAAAAAAAATGTAAATCTTCTTTTCTGTAGAACCACACCATTTCCGCAGGCACAGAAATTGAAATTCTAAAAAAAATTAGTCATGTAAGTAAACGTATTGACATACATTTTCTTGTTTGTTTTATGATGGTGATAATATTCAATGCACACTTAAAGTGGAACTTTAGTCAGAAAATTAAGTCCTGCTAGATCACTTCAGGCTGCCCCATTTTGCAGGTATAGCAAATGTAAAACATTAAAAAGAAATGACAATACTGTTTTTAAAATGTAGGAATACACAGTCTCGTCCTACTCTGCACATGCTCAGGTGCTCTCCATTTTTAGACACTGCCAAGTTTGTAGAGGCGATCTGCTGACAGCCTTAAAGTGGAATTAAACTCTCCTATCTTTTACAGCCAAGGAAGCTGCTTCTGTTTGATCTGTATGGTGCTGCACATGTAATCTGTTCTGACACCAGCCATTTGATGATTTGACTGTTTGGTTGAGGACACAAGCAAATGTGCCCGTTAGCAATCCCAACCTTCCAGGAATGTAACTGTTTTTTTTTAAAGTGTTAAATAGATGGGCTTAGTTCCTCTTTATTATTTTCCTGCTGCTCAGGGGCTCTGGGCTTCAGCAAAAGTGGCAGCCTCCGGCAAGAAGAAACAGGAGCAATGCTGGAGGCAATTTACAGCACACACTCATTTTGGTAGCATAATTATTAATGTGGAATGTATGTTCCTTGTTATATGGGTAAAGTTCAACTTTAGGTGACATCATTAAATATCTAATGGTGTACTAAATTCTTCACACCAAGGTTTTCTAACCTTTTCCTCAAGTCCTCCCTGTAGTACAGGTGTTGTTCAAATGGACACCTTATTGTCCTAGCAATGTTATTTATCTCCTGCTGTGGCTATCCACAAACCTGAACGGCTGCTGGCACACATGCCAGGACTGGAAATGCTGTTTTCCATAATCTAGAAGAAACATGTAATGACATAAACAAGTTAAAAATGTATTAAGCGCTAATTCAGTTTGCATTATACAAAATTCTTTATCTTTTTCAGCCTTGTATCATTAAGATTGAAAACTTCTTTGACACAGAGGACTATTTTTACATCGTTTTGGAGTTGTGAGTAATGCACTAAATATTTCTTAATCATTTTTAGTTAGAGCGATCTAACATTTTATGTAAAGGATGTTATCCATAATGCTCCAGATCTGAAGAATTTTAAGTAAAAATATAGCTAAAGGGATTGTAAAGGTATTTTTTTTAAATAACAAGCATATCCTACTTGTCTCCACTGTGCAGTTCGTTTTGCACAGAGTGGCCCCGATCCTTGTCCTCTGGGGTCCCTCGGGCGGCTGTCTTGGCTCCTCCCTGCAAGAGCTAACCCCCTTTTGGGAAGCACTCTCCCAAGGGGGTTAGCTTGTGGGCGCACTCCCATGTGATACAGTGGCGGCCATAGCCGCCAAGTGTATCTCACTGCCCCGCCCCCTGCACGCCGGGTCATTGATTTGATTGACAGCAGTGGGAGCCAATGGCTGCGCTGCTATAAAGCTCCAATTAAGAGCTGCCTTAAGCTGGGGTAAAGCTTGTCGGGATCGCGCCCACGGAGTTTCGTGGCTCAGGTAAGTAAAACGGGGGGGGGGGGGGTTGGGGGGCCCGAGAGTGCAAGGTATTTTTTTACCTTGATGCATAGGATGCATTAAGGTAAAAAAAACACACAGCTTTACAACCCCTTTAATTTTCAGTGAGCCCCTGAGCTTTTTTTTGTTTTGTTTTTTTGTGTATTTACTTTGACTTTCACATCATTTACAAGCTTACTCATTCATGTAATTATGGTATGGTACTGAAGTAAACCAATTATGAGTGAAATATGAGGGGCCAATACTGATCACATTTTAAAAATGCACATTGCCATGTTGTCATACCGAGCTACTAGCTTTTCTGAACAAGTATACAGATTAGTGAAGTCAGAAGTCCTATAGTACATACATTTTTCAGAACAGGAATACAAAGTATCGAGCAGCTGAAGGTCAGCAATTGCAGCCTTCGGGCTCTTTCACACTGACGGACCGTGTGTCCGTTTTTTCATCCATCCGTGTACGGATGAAAAAGGGACATACATGATCCCTATGAGATTGCGGGTGTCAGCGGATCAACATGAACTTCAGCTCTAGGTTCTGCTCGTCTGATGTATTTGTTTTTAAAAACCTTTTAACATCTTTTTCCTGCAATCTTCAGACCGGTGCAATGTCAGCGGTCATTTCCTAGCTGGGGGGCTGTCCTTCCCCCTTGCATTTATGTGTGAGTGGTGCTCAGTCAAGGAGTACTGTGAGCCCAGGCTGCATGATGACTCTGAGGTGGATCGGTGACAACCTGGGCCTAATGAAAGTGAATTCAGTGAAGCTCCATATTTTGCAGCAAAAGCTGTGTTGTTGTTTTTTTTTTAACAGGGATAAAAATAAAAGCTCAATAGATTAGCCACCAGTGGGATTGCTCTATGACTTGGTCATCGCTCCCCCACTGCTCTCTTCATCTGTGGGAATGCAGATGCCCTGTGGTAGTGCTAAATTGCTTTGGTTAAAGCTTATACAGGGTTTAGGACTCTTCACACCCCCCATGTGATCGGGATGCTACTTGGTGATTGGTTAATCATGCACCCAGTGATGCGTTGTGAGTGGAATGTGATTGAATCATCTACTCTCCATAACCATAAGTACAAGGTATTTCTGTTCACTTGAGCTGGCGATTAAATCAGTTCCGCCCAAACAGCAGAGAATTTTTGACTGGTATAAAGGCTTTGGTCACATGGGCTGCTTACTTTGCAGGTTGTGCTTCTTGCTTAGTAGTGCTGCCAAATGGTTGTGCCTTTCCATCCCTCTCTCACAATGTTTGTTTACAAGTCTGTGGACTGATTGGATGCAAAACACTGCTCATATCTCTACAAATTTTATCTCCGTAAATTTAAAAAAAGGTGTCTAAATGATTGATGTAAAAAACAGGGAACCATCTTCAAATCTACATATTGTTTCACACATGTGTAATATTAAAATATGACATTACATGTAAGGCCGCGTACACACGGTCGGACAAAACCGATGAGAATGGACCGAGGTTCAGTTTCATCGGTCCAAACCGACCGTGCGTATAGCCCATCGGTCTGTTTTCCTTCGGTCCAAAATTTTAAAACCTGCTTCAAAACCAAACCGATGGACCGCTGCCCGATCGGTCCAAACCGATGGTTAGTACAGAAAAGCATTGGTTCAAAACCCGCGCATGCTCAGAATCAAGTCGACGCATGCTTGGAAGCATTGAACTTAGTTTTATTCAGCACGTCGTGTGTTTGACGTCACCGCGTTCTGACCTGATCGGTTTTTGGAACGATGGTGTGTACGCATATCAGGCCGTCGGGCCACTTCAGCGGTGAACCGATGAAAACGGTCCGTCGGACCATTCTCATTGGTTTTGTCCGACCGTGTGTACGGGGCCTAAGGCCCCGTACACACGAGAGGATCGATCCGCTGAAATTGATCCGCGGATCGGTTTCAGCGGATAGATCCACTGGTGTGTACGATCCAGCGGATATTTATCCGCGGATATATTTCGGGCCGACCGATTTCCAGCGGATAAAAATTTCTTAGCATGCTAAGAAATCTATCCGCTGGAATCGGCTCCAGCGGATCGATCCGGTGGTCTGTACAGACTCACCGGATCGATCCGTCCGAACACATCCCTCGCATGCGTCGTAATGATTCGACGCATGCGTGGATATCCTTATATGACAGCGTCGCCGCGTCATCATCGCGGCGACGTCGTGACACGTCACCGCGGGCGGAATTCCGCGGGGATTTTGATCTTTTGGTTAGAACAACCAGGAGATCAAAATCCGCCAGAGGATTTATCCGCGGATACGGTCCGGAGGACATAATTCAATAATTCTCATAATTCAAAATATTTGCTCACTGAATATATTCACTATAGTCTGTGTTTAACCGCTTTCTGTCCACCCATAGCCTATAAACTGTAGACGGGAAGCAGCGCGGATGCAGGTTAACATCACCCCGCATTGGTGGCTTCTGTCAGGCAGCATGTTCATTCTCAGTCTGCGGTGCCAGCCTGCCCCAGTGTTCCTGATCACTGCCCCAGTGTAGTCATAATAAAAAATACAGTCAGCACCTGCCACCTGTCCCTGTGCTCACAATGATCAACCCATATGCCATACCAGCATCCTGATCATGGCCATACTTTATACTAGCACCCTGATTATTATTGTTATTGTTATACAGGATTTATATAGCGCCAACAGTTTAGGCAGCGCTTTACAACATAAGATGTCATACTAGTGTCTGGCATGTTAGGGTCTCATCTGAACAAGTTTTAAATATAGTATCTCAGTTTTGTAAAAAAATGTATATCACTGAAGAAATGACACTTTGCTACAATGTAAAGTAGTGAGTGTATGCCTTTTGTATAACAGTGTAAATGTGCTGTCCTCTCAAAATAACTACACGCAACTGGGGCTGTATGAGTGCTGCCAGCTCCCTAATGCCAACAGCACTCGTACAGCCCCAGACCATGACACTCCCACCACCATGCTTGACTGTAAGCAAGACACACTTGTCTTTGTACCTGCTTGACACCACCTGAACCAAATACGTTTATCTTGGTCTCGTCAGACCACAGGACATGGTTCCAGTAATCCATGTCCTTACTAGTCTGCTTGTGTTCAGAAAACTGTTCGTAGGCTTTCTTGTGCATCAACAGCCATGCAGACCAATTTGATGAGGGTGCGGCGTATGGTCTGAGCACTGACAGGCTGACCCGCCCCCTTCAACCTCTGCAGTAATGCTGGCAGCACTCATACGTCTACTTCCCAAAGGCAACCTCGGATAAGACGCTGAGCACGTGCACTCAACTTCTCTGGTCGACCATGGCGAGGCCTGTTCTGAGTGGAATTTGTCCTGCTAAACTGCTGTATAGTCTTGGCCACCGTGCTGCAGCTCAGTTTCAGGGTCTTGACAATCTTCTTATAGCCTAGACCATCTTTATGTAGAGCAACAATTATTTTTTTCAGATCCTCAGAGAGTTCTTTGCCATGAGGTGCCATGTTGATTTTTCATTGACCAGTATGAGAGAGTGAGAGCGATTAACACCAAATTTAACACACCTGCTCCCCATTCACACCTGAGACCTTGTAACACTAATGAGTCGCATAACACTGGGAAGGGAAAATTGCTAATTGGGCCCAATTTGGACATTTTCACTGAGTGGTGTACTCACTTTTGTTGCCAGTGGTTTAGACATTAATGGCTGTGTGTGGAGTTATTTTAGGGGACAGCAAATGTACACTGTTATACAAGCTGTACACTCACTACTTTACATTGTAGCAAAGTGTCATTTCTTCAGTGTTGTCACATGAAAAGATATAATAAAATATTTACAAAAATGTGAGGGGTGTACCCACTTTTGTGAGATACCATATATAGCCCATAGTTTGTAGGCTATAAGTTTCGCACACATTCAATTATATACCGTATTTATCGGCGTATAACACGCACCGTTTCTCTCTGAAAATAGGGGGGAAATCACGGGTGCGTGTTATATGCCGATGGCGTACCTCGGAGGAGAAGGAGGGAGACAAGTGCCGCTTGAATCACCGAGCCGTCGTGTCCTGTTTACTCGGCTCTGACATCGCACACACGTCCCGCCTCCGCCACCGACATTGGACCAGTGTTCTGTCAATCACAATAGCTATGTTTCTTACGCCTTACTAAAAACATTGTATTTTGCCGTAAAAATAAAACAACATAAGCCAAATAACTGTTGTAATTCAGACTATTCTGAACAAAACATTCAAGACACATTCACCAGACAGTTTTACTTATCTTCCAAGCAAACCAGGATATCCTGATTTTGTTTATTGGTTCTGTAAAGCCGTTGGCTTAAAGTATAAGTGAATCCTAACCTTGTAAAACACCGTGTTCGGTTTCAAATACTAAAATACCTCACATTTTTTTTCTCTCCTTTTTTTTTTTTTTTTTTTTTTATTATAAGTGATCACATGATATCTGTTCTCAGCTGCATAAGGGCCTTAGGGAGGGAGGGGGGATGTCAGCAGGAGACAGAGAAACAGCAAGACACTGATCTTCCCAGTGATTAGCTGAAGGTGGGGGGCGTTTCAGCACTAGTCTGACCAGTAGAGAACAGGCAGGAGCTTCCATGCCCAGCATGGTCAATTTGAAGTAGGAAAGCAGGGGGATTGGTAGGATAACCAGGAATTTCACACATAGGAAGCAATGCAAGGAGAACAGGATACATTTTAGAACAAGTACATGGTAAGAGTCCCATATCAGGAATATGAAATGTTGGGGTAACATAAAATTGCATGTTCTCTTTGTACTTCTTCACTTTAGATGGGTAATGTAGTAATCTGGTGATCCACTTGTTTTTCTTTTTTTTTTTTTCAGGATGGAAGGAGGAGAATTATTTGACAGGGTATTGGCAACATCCGGGCTTAAAGAATCAACTGCAAAACTTTATTTTTATCAGATGCTGCTAGCTGTTCAGGTAACATCAAATTTAAAAGAGATGTATGGTGGTGTTTTTTTATTTTTTATACGAATCGTAGGTAGATGCATGAGTCTTAAAAATGTCCCCCAGCCCCTCTAACCGTCTAACACTGAGAACTGAGCGATCAAAAAGCACTGACCGCTCAGTTCTCGTAGCTCCCCGAGTGGAGAGTCGGTCACTGGAACAGTGAGCTGTGGAGGGGGCAGGAGCGGCCGGCTCAGGCTCTCAGCAGCTCTCTGAGAGGCTGAGCTGGGTGCCGGTCCTGGCATGTGGGCAGATCCCTAGTTCTTTGCCGCGATCTTGCTCAAGCCTGGACCGGCTCAGTGACGCTTCAGCCCGCTGTCTGCTGAAAACGGGTCACAGGAGTGCAGAAGGAACTGATCCACAGGAAAAGTACAGCCAAACTAGAGGATGCAAAAGTGTTACAATGTATTACAGTAAACTTGTTTTATGCTTTAGCTACTAAACTGATTTACCTAGAAAAGAAAAAAAAATGCCAGAAGATAAGCAGAATTTATTTATGTGTAACTTTTAAAAAGCGATGGTCACTTTATTTTTTCTAATTTCTCAGTGTCTTAATCTTCAGTGTATTTAAAAGGAATGTATATATTTTTTTTAATCATTTTGGATATGCATGTAAAATGGATCAGCTTGATATAATAATAGGAATATAAATGTTTGTTTAACCACTTCAACCCTTTAGGATTTATCCTCAGGTTGAAGTGACTGCAGCCATCATCCCGGTACCAAATTTATCAGCAAGGGATGGGCTTTTCTGTACAAGTGATCTCAGCAGCTCTACAACTCTATTTATTTTGAAAGCAAAGCCCCTGTAGGTTAAAATGGTGGCTGTTGCAATTTTTTGTGTTACACAATATTTGTGCAGCCATTTTTAAAACACACATTTTTCCGCCTTTAATGTCACCTATAAACTGTACAACTCCGTTAAACAGCAAACAGATCTTTTAGGTGGAGAGAAGTAAAAATAAAAAAATAAAATAATATGCACTGCTGTTTAGACAATTGACTGGGTGAGTTGAGGGATCTTGAATCGCGCTGGTACCAGGCAAGGGAAGGTCATACAGCGGACATACTCCTCAGGAGCACAGGGCCGTTACACACACACATGTCATATAGGTAGGACACACAGATGTAAGCTGCCAATGGACACAGGATAACATTAGATCTGAGGATCATGTGACTGTCTTTATAAACTAACAAGTTTTAGTTTATTTAGATAGTCCTCAACTAGAGAGAGACCTAAAATATTGGGTCCTTCACTGATGGCTAGCACTGGATTGTCCATTATCAAATGTTAATAATTGCAAGAACCAGATTCTGATCATTTTAGCTTGTGTCATTTTTTTTTTGTTCTCTGTTGTGTCCTGCTGTCTTCCTTAGCATGTCCAGTTTCAACTGACAGTGTTTTAGCTGCTCGATTTGGGCAAAGTCTGGTTAAGCCAAAACAGCCCAATAAAGAGCACAGCAGGTTACACATACCCAATGTAAAAACATACTGTATGTTAAACTTGTATTTAGTTCAACAATCCCTTTAACCAGTCATTCTCAACTAGGGTTTCTCCAGAGGTTGCAAGGGGTTCTTTTAAGCGATGGGTGATTGACCTCACATCTGGCAACTCCATGTAGCAGAGCTAGACCTAATATCAAAGATCTTTAGCTGTCAGTAGGGATGGCATTGTAACCACCACTGTAAGGGATATTCTTCCATTTCCCCCAATAAATAGATTTTAGCAGGGGTTCCCTGAGACTTCAAAACACAATTAAGGGTTCCTCTGGGGTTAAAAGTTTGAGAAAGACTGATTTAAATATTCCAGAAAAGACTAGATCTACTCACTAAAAAAAATATTTAATTAAAAATAATTCCAGAAAAGGCTCAATAGGCGCTCTCAAAAAATAAATACATTTTTCCAGAAAAGATTTGATACTCTCTCTCTAAAAATAAAATAAAAATTAACCCCCCCAATGCAAAACTAATCAACCCAGTGATTTTAATTTTAAATTGTTTATTTCAAAACAAAGGTCATTTATAAAACTTGAGCACATCACAACAATGTTTTACTACAGGTCTAAGCCGATGACATTATTTTTCTGCATTATATACACAGCCATAAATCTCGTTTGACATTTCATAGCACTTAAAAGCCACACAGAAGTAACTTCCTGTTCTGCCATGTTAATCATTCATATATGGTGAAATCTCCAAAGTAAGGCTTGAAATAGAATTACCATGCAGCATTTTTTTCAGACAGCCAATTGTAAAATGGAGAGGTTGCAGTGGTTACATATTTTGCCTCATTTATGTTTAAGACCTGTAATATGTTCTAGCCTGGAGAAAAAAGACTGACGTTACAGTAAGCTGTTCAGTGCTAGAGAATACTTACTGTGTTTGCCTAAAAAGGAGTTTTCAATGCAATTTTCACATTTTGCTTTCCTTCTTTTTTTTTTTATGAATGTTACTCATACACAGATTAAAATATCTATGTCTGTAGTGACTCCTTTGTATATTGGACAATACAGTCCGCATTCTTTCTGAATGATTTGGAAACCATGGTGGGAAAAAAAGCTCTGAAGATCGATATATTTTTTTTTTGAGCTGTCAGTCTGATAAAGCATTTTTGTTATGATAAATTCTCACCCTGGTCATACGTTCATCCTTTTTGTTTTCATATTATCAAGTATCCAGTATAATTGTTAATCATAATAGCCCTTTCACACTGGGGCAGTGTCGGCGGTAAAGCAGCGCTATTTTTAGAGGCGCTTTAGTGTAGTATTTGCTAAGGTATTCGGCCGTTAACGGGGTGCTTTTAACCCCCACTAGCGGCCGAAAAAGGGTTAAAACCATTCGCAATTCATTCATTTCAATGGGCAGGAGCGGTATACGCAGCGCTCCAAAGATGCTGCTTGCAGGGCATTTTTTAACGTCTTGCCAGCGCATCACCTCAGTGTGAAAGCCCTCTGTATATGTATACAGAGGGCTGTATATGTGTTTTGTCCTTTCTACATATACAGAAACCTTTTTGCATAGTAGAAAGTTTAACATGTCTCGGTTTCCTCCCACACTCCAAAGACATGCTGGTAGGTTATATGGCTTCCGCCTAAATTGGCCCTAGTATATGAATGTGAGTTAGGGACCTTGGGTTGTAAGCTCCTTGATGGTAGGGACTGATGTGAATGTACATTGTATATGTAAAGTGCTGCGTAAATTTACGGCGCTATTTAAGTACCTAAAAAATAATAATAATAATAATGTCTTATTTTTTAGTACCTTCATGACAACGGAGTCATACATAGGGATCTAAAGCTTGAAAATGTGCTGCTATCCTCCACAAATGAAGAATGCTGTATAAAGGTGAGCATTATTAACCATATTTCCTCTGGTAAATTAGAAGGTAGAAGAAAAATAAAGTTTATGTTCATTGCAACCAGTCAGTTGGTTTTCAGTCCTCTCCCACAGAGACACAGTAATACATAAAATCTGGCAAACACCTTCAGTTTTCTATGTTCAGGCCATGGTGTACTTCACTGCCACTCAAATAGGTAGATTCACAAAGAGTTAGGCCGGCTTATCAGTAGATAAGCCGACCTAACTCCGAATCTACGCCGCCGTATGTTTAAGCGTATGCTCAAACAGAGATACGCTTAAACAAAGCTAAGATAGGACGGCTTGCGCTGTTCTATCTTAGCTTGCAATTTTTCGGATGGCCGCTAGGTGGCGCTTCCATTGCGGCCGGCGTAGATTATGTATATGAGCTTGTACGCCGATTCCCGAACGTACGCCAGCCCGCCGCAGTCGAATTATGTTGTTTCCGTAAGGCCTTAGGCGGCCTAAAGTTAATCCACCTATGAGGTGGAATAACAATGTTAAAGTATGGCCGCCGTTCCCGCCGCGAGGTTCGAATTTTTTACGTCGTTTGCGTAAGTCGTCCGCCAATCGGGGTTACGTCGTTTACGTCCACGTCAAAATCAATAGGCCCGTACGGCGTACTAAGCCACAATGCGCACTGGGAAATGTAGGCGCCCGGCGCATGCGCAGTAGCAGAAAACTTCAAAAAACGTGAGGTCAAGCCTTATTTCCATACAACACGCCCCCCTCCAACCAATTTGAATTAGGCGCCCCTTACGCCCGCTCGTTTGAGGCTACGCCACCGTAGATTAGCAGGTAAGTAGGTTAAAAATCACTACTACCTTAGCTAATTTACGGCGGTGTAGCCTAAACAGGCTAGGCTACGCCGCCCTAAAGATATTCCAATGTACCTGAATCTACCTAAAAGTGCTTAAAGGGGTTGTAAAGGTTCGTCTTTTATTTTCTAAATTGGTTGCTTTAAGCTAGTGCATTGTTGGTTCACTTACCTTTTCCTTCGATTTCCCTTCTAAATGTTTTTTTTCTTTGTTTGAATTTCTCACTTCCTGTTTGTCCTCAGTAAGCTTTCCACCATCATCCGAGCGGTGGAAAGTCATTTAGAACAGCTTACTGAACACCTTACTGAGGAGGAACAGGAAGTGAGAAATTCAGACAAAGAAAACAAAGAAAAAAAAACATATAGAAGGGAAATGGAAGGAAAAGGTAAGTGAACCAACAATGCACTAGCTTAAAGGAAATGTTTAGGAAATAAAAAAAGGAACCTTTACAACCCCTTTAAAGCTTAAAGTGGGAGTTCACCCATAAAACAATTTTTCCCCTTAGATGGATGCTAGATGGATGCTCGTTTTTGTCTAGGGGAATCGGCTAGTTGTTTTAAAATATGAGCTGTACTTACCGTTTTCGAGATGCATCTTCTCCGTCGCTTCCGCGTATGGGTCTTCGGGAGCGGGCGTTCCTTCTTGATTGACAGTCTTCCGAGAGGCTTCCGACGGTCGCATCCATCGCGTCACTAGTAGCCGAAAGAAGCCGAACGTCGGCGCGGCTCTATACTGCGCCTGCGCACCGACGTTCGGCTTCTTTCGGAAAATCGTGACGCGATGGATGCGACCATCGGAAGACTGTCAATCAAAATAGGAACGCCCAGTCCCGCAGCCGATACCCGGAAGCGGCGGAGAAGATGCATCTCGTAAACGGTAAGTACAGCTCATATTTTAAAACAACTAGCCAATTCCCCTAGACAAAATGAGCATGAAGCTAAGGGTAAAAAGTGTTATGTACGGGTTAACCCCCGCTTTAAGTTTAATTTGCTTATATTTTGCACTACCTAGTTTCTCCTTTCCCCCTCATCTACATGCTAATAGTTTTGATTTTATTACATACCTTATTTTAGACTCAACATTATCACTGGGTCTAATGCAGGCAGATCATGCCTTTTGCGAGATGCCAGCAGGGTACTCTACATTCCTGAAAGCATGACTTAACCCTTCCTTGATACTACTCTCCAGATCCCTCAGCCCTGATACAAACGGTGGGCTGGCTTTTGGGAGGAGTTATGCGAATATTAAAATGGCTGCACGTCAGCCTGGAGAATTGGGTATTCTCAGGCAGACTGAATTTGCAAGATCATTTGCCTCAATAACACCCAAATGTAATATCAAGCTTCTCACTGAAATCCAGTGAATGAAAGGGGCAGGCCAGGGACAGTCATGCTAGGAATGAAAGAGCTAGATAATGCTGGGCATTCTCCAGCCAGGGTATGAGGCAGGCTCTATCTGACTTGCTGCAGCATCTAATGCACACTGTGAGAAGCATACAGTGTTCAATTGCTATTGCTATTTCTGTACAACAGGGAAAACCTGTGCAACATTTATGAATGGTTAGTGTCACAGATCGGCTCGGCAGCTGATTTGATACTTTAGGTTTTGCAAACATGCAAGACTATTCTGATACTTGTAATTCCATATTCCATGTGTTTGCACAGATACATAATCCGTCATTATATACTGATATACAGTACTGTGCAAAGGTTTAGGTGTGAAACAATAAATAGATAAACTTGCACTGTTGAAAAAAATAAAAAGTAAATATATACGAAAAGATTGTAGCTGCTGTACACAACGTGCTAATCACCTGCAAATAAAATAAACTTCTAAAAAGTGCTGACGTGCTCCAAAAGAGCTCATGCTGTCATGTGACGCACACCCCTCATGGATCCCTACTCGCAGAAATTCATGGACCCCCAGCTTTTCAGTCTGGAGGTCAAACACACTTGATATGGAATGGTGGGTTGTAAGAATCCAACATTGAAACTCCTCAACTTGGTTCTCAGATAAAATTCGGGATGTCCACCAGATTCAGAATAAAAGAAAGGGGACCAATAGTGAAGTACTGTATTCATAACAGTACTGTAAGTACAGTCAGGTAGGTTGCAAAAATACTGATGACATTGGTTACAGAAGGATTTCTAAACTTCTGATTGTTCCAGTAAACACTTTTGGGGCCATAATCGGGAAGTGGGAAAAACATAATTTCGCCATAAACAGGCCACAACCAGGTGCTCTTCGCAAGATTTCTGCAGAGGAGTAAAAACAATTATCAGAAGAATTGTCCAAGAGCCAAGGAACACTTGTGGAGAGCTTCAGAAAGACTGGAATTCGCAGGTACAATTTTTTCAAATAAAACAATAAGTAATGTACTTAACCCCCATGGTGTGTATGCACACTCATCAATACTACATTGCTGAAGCTCGTTTAAAGTTTGCTGCACAACATTTAGACAAGTCTGTGAAAAACTGAGACCAAAATTGAACTCTTTGGATGCCATAATGCACACAATGTTTGGAGGTGGGAACATCATGGTGTGGGGCTGTTTTTCAGCATACAGTACTGGCAAACTTCATATTTGTGAAGGAAGGATGCATGGAAAGAACACATTCTTGATAAAAACCTGCTGCCATCTACCAGGATGATGAAAATGAAGGGTGGACATTTCACCAAACACAAAGCCAAGGAAACTATCAAATGGTTTCAAAGAAAGCAAACAAAGCTTCTGGAATGGCCCAGCCAATCCCCTTACTTGAATCCTATGGAAAGAACTAAAGCTCAGAGGGCCAGATTCACAGAAAAAGTATGCCCGAGTATCTGCTGATACTCCGGCGTACTTTCAAATTTGCCGCGTTGTATCTTTATTTTGAATTCACAAACAAAGATACGACGGCATTTGGCTAAGATCCGACAGGCGTACGGCTTCGTACGCCTTCGGATCTTAGGATGCAATACTTCGGCGCCCGCTGGGTGGAGTCTGCGTCGTTTTCCCGCGTTGGGTTTGCTAATTAGCTGTTTACGCCGATCCACGAAGGTACACGCGTTCGTCGCATTCTCTTACGTCGTCGGTAGTCGGCTTTTCCCGTCGTAAAGTTGCGATTGCTATTTAGGTGGTGTAAAATTAGACAGCCCATGTTAAAGTATGGCCGTCGTTCCCACGTCGAATTTCAATTTTTTTTTGCGTAAGTCGTCCGGGAATACGAAAGTACGTAACGCACGTCGCCGTTCAAAACATTACGTCGGGGCGACGTCATTTCGCGCAAAGCACAGCGGGAAATTTCAAAACGGAGCATGTGCAGTACGTTCGGCGCGGGAACGCGCCTAATTTAAATGATACACGCCCCATTTGAATTAGGCGGGCTTGCGCCAGACGGCTTTACGCTACGCCGCCGCAAGTTTACAGGCAAGTGCTTTGTGAATCAATCACTTACGCTGAAAACTTGCGGCGGTGTAACGTAAATGGGATACGTTACGCCGCCGGATTTCTACATGAATCTGGCCCAGAGTTCATAGAATAGGCCCACAGAACCTTTAAGATTCAAAGACTGTTGGTATGTAAAAATGGGGCAAAATCACACCTGAGCAATGCATGTGACTAGTTTCTCCATACAGGAGGCATCTTGAAGCTGTCACTACCAACAAAGTATTAAATGAATTTTCGTTGGCGTATTCTATACTTTTTCCCTGTGTTACCAACATGTGGTGAAAATTTCATGTCAATAGTACTTTTAGAAATATATTTATCTAGAAAAATGGTGACTTGTTCAATACTTACTTATCTCAGGCCCTTACAACGTGATCAGCTGTCAGCCAATGACAGCTGATCATGTGATGTAAGCAGAAGAACGCAATCAGGGTTTTTTCCCCCCTCCCACTGACAGCGTGGGGAGAATTTTTTTTTTAATTTGGGTACAGTCTTGCATGACCGTGCAATTGTCATTCAGAGTGACAGCGCTGAAAATTGGCTTGGGCGGTAAGGGTGTTTACGTGCCCTGTAAGCAAGTGGCTAAATCATTTTTAATATTCAAAGCAAACTCGCCCATCCATTCATGTCTCTCTACTTTATTTTGTTGAGGAATCACTTTGAAAAATATCCACACTGTAGAAGGGCAGATGGTTCACATAGCACTTAATGCCCTCCTATAGATGAAAGGAAAACAAAAATCCTATTAAGATTAATGAGATGTATGACATTATTTTGGCATAGGCCAGTAACTAGGAAGCAACTGAAAAATCAAAAAAAATTCTAATCATAATAATACTTTCCCATTTGCTAAGGCTAGTAGCAAAAAAATTTAAAATAAGCGAGGCGCATACACGGTAGCTTCCAAGATGGCCACGATTTACTGAAGCTCTGCACTGCTCTGGTCCCTTATTCTCCGCTGCAGCTTACAGTGCGCTCCTCCACGGACCGCTTCCCGGCAATTGAGTGGGGAACATCCCAGGAACAACTGATGACTGCGAGCTCGGCCAGGAGAGATGTCTCACGCCAGCTGAACTCCATTACAGGCCCCCGCAGCCATTCCAAAATGGCGGCCGCAGCTGCTCAAGGCAGAGAGACGACAGCAGAGGATTCCATAGCGGATTAAGACACAGCCCTCCAGAATCCACAGGGCACAGTGAGTCTCGCCCACATGATGACACCCTCTCCAGCCTCCACTGAGTCCCTGATGGGGAGATCAGTAGAAGGTCTTCTCATGACTCCTATGAGTGACCCCCTGGCCTGCAAAAATGCATGTAATAGTGAAGCTTACATCTGCCCTCTCACCCCTACTGACTTCCCCTCCACGATGGCAGCTATTTCCAATATGCTGTCCAGAGGCCTAGCACAAAATGCTGCCCAGATAACCCTTATCAATTCATGCCGACTTCCAACAACTGGGCACAAGGTTTGAGCTAATTGAAAAGAAAGCTGATCAATCTGTAGCCCGGATTCTCCTAAATTCTGCCAGAATTCCAGATGTATAAGATCAATTAGAGACTACTTTATCCAAAATCGATGACCTTGAAAACAGATCCAGACGGTATAACTTTAGGATCAGAGGTATCCCGGAATCAGTGAAAGAAGTCCAGCCAGCGGTCTGAGCCCTTATTAAGGACCTCATTCCAGATATTCCAGAACACCGCCTGGAACTGGACAGGGCTTATAGAGCTTTGCAGACCCCACAGTGGTCTGATGGTCTTCCCAGGGACATTATTGTTAAACCTTATTTCTGATGATGAAGTGATGAAAAGGTCTCAAGCAGCTGATAATCTCACCACCCAGGGCCATTTAATACAAATCTTTGTGGATCTTTCACCCTATACTTCAAAAACGGAGATCATTTAAACCACTCCTTAAAGTTTTGAAACGTTTCTTATCGCAATAAAGGCTTCAGCTTTTCGTCATTTATTCCTTTTTCTTCACCTGGGCCTGATGACGCTGGAACTTCAACCGGGTTCACACAGCAAAGGACACTCCGCTTCATCAAAGCGCCCACCGCCTGCTAGTCCCCTCAAACCTGACTGACTTACGCAACATTCAAAGGGGTCTCAACCGCCGATAGGATGTCACTTGGGTTAGACTGCCAGAAACTGGAATCTTTTCTCCCTGAATTGATTCCCAGGGAATGCATGCTCTTCAAACAAATTATGTTCCTCTTCCGCAACTAGAGGGACAGTCTTTTGGGAGCCTCCCGGGGGGGGGGGGGAGGGCTTATTATGAAGCCCTATAGTTTTGCTATGTATTCTTAACTTGCATAAACATGTTTATTTACAGAGATGTATTGTAGTCTCTTCGCCATGATTCCTATCTTTGATCATTCGGCATTAGATTGCCACATCCACAATGGGCATCCCAGGCTTCCATTTATATTTCAAGGAATATGTTGACTGCTAGTTTTCTTTTGTTGCCTTAACCCGATGCTGGGGGACTTGGGGAGGGGGTTCCCTCTGCGGTTCTGGATCTTCTCAGGGGGGTTCCCGTGTTTTCACGGGGTCTCCTGGCGGAAGGAATTGGACCAGAAGGGGCGACGCCATCTAACTCCCAGGATGGCACACAGCCAGGGATAATCCACTCACATAATAGAGGCTGCAGGACTGGCAATGTAGAAAGCAGGAGCCAGGATGGCAAACCATACAACTGCCCCTATCCCAGAACATGTTACAACAGATAAATGCCTCAGAGACACGTCCCCCCACCCTTGGAATCAGGGTTGGTTAAACTATTCAGGTCAGGTGTATTCAAGCTTATCAGCAGGGGGGATACTGGAGGAGTCCCCCCTCCCTCCACATGAACATCCATCCCATAATATAAGTTTCTTCCAAGGCAGAAAGACACAAACAGTGGAATACAACCACACTCCAAACGATCACAGCAAAGGGGACAGCTCTCTGGGGTGTAAGGGACAAGGAGGGGCAGAGGCTGTGACATTTATGTTTAGCAGGGGGACCGTTGCGGTTGCAGTGCGCCTCCATTACTCTCTGAGGAAAGCTTATTTGCCTCCCAGAGTCTGAGGATCCCATGTTTAGGGTTCTTCGAATTTCTCAGATTATGGGGTGGGAATTGACTGGTCCTTTCCTATCCCGAGTGGGGTTAGGGGTTTATAGCCTGCTCCATCTGTCTTTTGTTTGTCTCCTCACTTTAACCTCTCTTCCTTCCCCCTTCTCTTTTTTCTTTCCCTACTTTGTTGTGCTTTAGATTCTCCAGGAGTTACCATTTGATCTGCTCTGGAGAGATGTGACATGGATTTGCCACGAGGTTCGCAGGTACTTCTGCATTGGGTGAGTTGTAATATATCATCTAGTTACTTTGACCTCTGATCCATGGCAAAATCTAAATCTCCCAATCCCACCTTAAAAATTGTATCCCATAACACACAGTGACTTAACTCGCTGATCAAATGTCGAAAAATGTTCCAACTTTACCACACCATGATAGCTGACATACTACTACTTCAAGAAACATACGTTCCCATTTTATATAATCTCACGTTTATACATCAGCACTTCACACAATTCTTTTTAGCAAAAGCGGAAAACAAAACAAGGAGTAGCCATCTGCTTCGGTAAACACAAACTTTTCCCAATCAGGGCCCGTGCTACCACTAGCAAAACTAGGCAGCCGCCTAGGGTGCACTGCTGCTGCCTAGGGCACCAGGCCACTGGTGTTCCTACTCTCTTCTCTCTGCAGCAAGCAACTAAGTCTCAGCATCAGCAGGCAGCCGCTGCTCCGTTCACACATAGTGTCAGAGGCGCAGCGGATGACTGTATCTGTGTCCCAACTTCCGAATGAATGGAAACAAGCAAACATTCATTGATGGGCGCTGGTGAGGCTGAATTTGATGGGCGCTAGAGGGCTGCATTTGATTGGCACTTCATTAAAAAGGTGGGGTATACATGGGCAGGACAAAGGGGGTGGGGTCAGGGTGGAGAATGGGTGAGGCAGCAAAATTTGGTTTTGCCTAGGGTGTCAAAAATCCTTGCACCAGCCCTGCTTCCAATCAACACTCTATCCTGGCAGTGGATACCATAGATTGTGAGACTTATACGTTTATCTCTTGCTACACCACAAACAAGGACCAAGCAAAGTTTTTTGAATCGCTAATACTTACATTAAAGCAATAAAATTGCCCAGTTATTGCAATTGGCGGGACTGGTAGATATCCAGGGGGAACTTAATCCCCATAAGGACTATACGCTCTTCTTTGCACTGCACAATACTCATGCCAGAATTGACCACATTTTTCTTGCAGCCTTCCTCTATACCGATGGCACTGACGTCCAAAGTCAAGGATACACCCCTATCAGACCACTCAATGTTGATGTTACTTGCCCAAAGGTCATCGGGAGCAGGGGGGCCCCTTCAAATGGCAACTTAAATGGGTTGTAAAGGGTTTTTTTTTCTTTTTTCTAAATAGGTTCCTTTAAGCTAGTGCATTGTTGGTTCACTTACCTTTTCCTTTAATTTCCCTTCTAAATGTTTTTTTTCTTTGTTTTCCTTTTTCTGAATTTCTCACTTCCTGTTCCTCCTCAGTAAGGTGTTCAGTAAGCTGTTCTAAATGACTTTCCACCGCTCGGATGATGGTGGAAAGCTTACTGAGGAGAAACGGGAAGTGAGAAATTCAAATTTAGAAGAGAATTGGAAGAAAAGGGTTAGTGAACCAACAATGCACTAGCTTAAAGGAACCTATTTAGAAAATAAAAGACAAACCTTTACAACCCCTTTAACCACTTAAGGACCACCCACTGTATATATACGTCCTCTTTTTAAACATGGATATCTCAGTAACGGCAGCAGCTGCTGCCACAACTGAGATATCCATGTTTTCAGTGGGCAGTCCGGTAAACGATAACGGCGGTCTCCGCGGCGGATTCGCCGCGAGATCGCCGTTATCGGTGGCGGGAGAGGGCCCCCCCCCCCCTCCCGCCGCTTTTCCGCGCCCTCCGCCGCTTACCGGAGCCGTCGGTAGCGGCGGAGGAGATCCGATGCTGCCGCCTTGTGTGTGAGGACTTGAGTGAGGGCAAGATGGCCCCCACCCGTCCTCATAGCTCTGCTGGGCGGAAGTGACGTCAAAACGTCAGTCCCGCCCAGCCTCTTAAAGAGACAATTTTTTTTCTGTCATTTTTTTAAATGACAAATTTTCCTTTTTTTTTTTTTTTTTTTGCATTTAAGCCTAAATATGAGATCTGAGGTCTTTTTGACCCCAGATCTCATATTTAAGAGGACCTGTCATGCTTTTTTCTATTACAAGGGATGTTTACATTCCTTGTAATAGGAATAAAAGTGATCATTTTTTTTTTTTTTTATATTTTAGTGTAAAAAATAATAAAATCAATAAAATTAAATGAGAAAACAAAAAAAAAATTTTTTTAAAGCGCCCCGTCCTGACGAGCTCGCGCGCAGAAGCGAACGCATACGCAAGTAGCGCCCGCATATGAAAACGGTGTTCAAATCATACAAGTGAGGTATCGCCGCGATCGTTAGAGCGAGAGCAATAATTATAGCCCTAGAGCTACTCTGTAGCTCAAAAAATGCAACTTATAGAATTTTTTAAACGTCGCCTATCTAGATTTTTAAGGGTAAAAGTTTGACGCCATGCCACGAGCGGGCGCAATTTTAAAGCGTGACATGTTGGGTATCATTTTACTCGGCGTAACATTATCTTTCACAATATATAAAAAAATTGGGCCAAATTTATTGTTGTCTTATTTTTTAATTCAAAAAAGTGAATTTTTTCCAAAAAAAGTGCGCTTGTAAGACTGCTGCGCAAATACGGTGTGACAAAAAGTATTGCAATGACCGCCATTTTATTCTCTAGGGTGTTAGAAAAAAAAAAATATATAATGTTTGGGGGTTTTAAGTAATTTTCTAGCAGAAAAAAATGTTTTAGTCTTGCAAACACCAAATCTGAAAAACACCTGTGGTCTTTAAGTGGTTAATGAATCCTTTCTGAGCGACCTGATACAATGTACAATACTAGAAAAGGCCCTGACGGAGTACTTTCTTGACAATGATAATGATTCAGTGCCGCCCGCAACTCTATGGGCAGCACACAAATCGATGATGACGGGCAAGCTCATACAGATCGCCTCCAAGCTGAAACGTGAACGTAGAGCTGACACATAAAGGCTCATGGACGAATTCCGCTTCCTAGCCAAGACTCGCAAACACAAACCCACATCCCTAGCCCAACTAGACGTTGTCCGAACCAACCTTACTCTCAAAAAGATAAGATGGGTTTTAAGCTAGCAACCAAACTTGCTCCTAAACTGTAGCTTTCCCAAAAATATGCACTCCAGCTGGGGTTCTGACCCAGAACCTGCATAAGATTATGGACGCCTTTCTAGGGTTTTATTCCAAATCATACGGTGATGACCCTCCCAACTGCTTCCAAAAACTTGGACTCTTTTCTTAATGACCTTCCTATACCTATAATTGCTCAGAACCACAGAGACCTATTGGAGAAACCCTTCTCCTCTGAGGAAGTAATGGAGACAATTAAGTCGCTTAAATTAGGTACTTCTCCAGGACTGGATGGATTTTCAGCCGGCTACTATTGAAAGATTGGACCCTGTTTATCCTCCTATATGGCTCAGTTTGTTAATTCGTTCAGGGGTGGAGCCCCCTTGGGTAGAGACCTCAATACCGCTTATATTTCTGTTATGCCCAAATCAGGGAAAGATTCAAGTGAAATCGGTAACTATAGACCGATTTCTCTGATCAACAACGATCTTAAAATTTTGACAAAAATCTTAGCATCCAGACTTATCTGGTTTTATCGTAAAATACGTCCATAAAGACCAGACGGGCTTCATCCCGGGAGACAGTGCCTAGACCAAATCAGGAGAGCGAGTGATATTGATTCATTGCTTTACTCCCAATGGGATGGAGGTCCTCCTCAGAAGGGTTTTCTCCTCTCCCTGTTGATTTATAAAAAGCTTACGACTCAGTTTCCTGGCCATATATTTTTGAGATCCTCAAGAGATGGGGTTTCGGTCCCAACTTTTAGGGGTATTATTCACTCTCTCTACTCGACAGCGAGATATTCCGAATCTCCTGACATTCGAAAAGGAACCGGACAGGGGTGCTACCTTTCTCCATAAATTTTCCCCATTGCAATTGAAACTCTGGCTTTTGCGATTAGAACTAATCCTGATATTAAAGGAGTCCTCTGCGGAACTCAGGAACACACATGTGGGTTGTTCACTGATGACCTGCTCCTATTTCTCACCTCCCCGTTAACATCCACTCCTAATGTCTACAAAGTATTCTGGGTATTTGGCATAGTATCTGGTCTGAAAGTAAACACTGCCAAATCGGTTGCCTTAATCGCTTCTGATTCACCCTGTGGTGGTGGACCAACTCAAACAACTTTCCTTTCACTTGGGCCTCGGACTCAATCCCCTACCTGGGCATTAAGTTGACGCAAAATATAAGCAAGCTATACACAGCCAATTACCCTCCTATATTTCATAAATGTGGCGAGAACTTGGCATGGTGGTAGAAGTGTAGTCTATCCGGGCTGGGCAGAATCAATGTTGTCAAAATGACCTTATTACCACGCTTGTTATATTTATTCAGGTCCCTCTCAATACCCATTAGGAAAAAACTTCTCTTGGATGTCCAGTCACAAATAATTTGCTTCGTCTGGGGGAACAAAGGCTATAGATGCACCAAAGAGGCCCTTTTTCATATGAAAACACAAGGTGGTTTAGGTCTTCCTAACCTTTTGGTGGTACTACCAGGCAGCCCAATTAGCCTAAATATCAATAGTATACTCCAGGGGACCTAAACCTGATTGGGTCACAATGAAAAGGCAGGCAGTTCCCTTAAATACCCTTAATTATCTCCAAAATCTAAACCCTCTACTCTCACTCGGTAGCACTATGCAATGCACTACACAAACAACACTCCTTCGTTTCCTGCACACATCTTTCACAACCCATCATTCCCTTCTAGCATTAATATTCAAGCCTTTCGCTGGTGGCTGGACAAAGGCCCTTTTCGCATAGGACATTTCTTTAATTCAATGGAACCGATTTCACTGGGATGTTGTTTAAGTAAACTGGAAATGGCCATTTCAGAAAAATTCTGATTCTCCCAAATTAGGCATTTCCTCAATTCTATCTGGTCAGATAAGACTGAACTCCCTAAGGCCACACCTTATGAACAATGGTGCTCCAATATCATGGATCAGAAGGGAGGTATCTCGATGATCTATTCCTCCCTGGTACGTAGAGACGACTTGCATGCCTATGCCCAGGCTTGGGAGCTAGACACAGGGCATACTTGGAACCAAAATGAATGGTTTCGGGTTTTCCAGCGTTGTTATAAAGGTATACTGAATGTATCTTTAATTTAAGCTAATGTTAAACTGTTGACTAGTTGGTATTACTTCCCTTCTCGATTGGCCATGATCTACTCAGACACTTCCCCCCTTATGCTTTAGAGGATGTTATATGGTGGGCTCAATGTTCCATATCTGGTGGTCCTGTCCTCAAATCAGGTCAAACTGGAATAAGGTCTTCTGCATGTTGAGGAAAATAACGAGGGCTGCAATCTCGAAAAATCTCATAATGGCCCTCTTGAATCACAAAGTAACAAAGATTCCCAAACACATGCAGGCACTGGTCTTCTCCATTCTCCTGGGAGCCAAGATTATGCTAGAAGGGGCATGGAAAAACCTTCTATATCATTTTTAGCAGCAAAAAGGAAAATATCATGGATCATATCACAAGAACAAATAGTTGCTAAACTGCAGGATAAACTTGCAAAATTTGACGCCATATGGGAGCCCTGGGCAAGTTATAGTAGCATATGCCTCGGCCCAGGTCCCGCAAATGCTGTTTAAGACACCCCTGGACTCCCACTTCTTCCCTTTTTCCTCTCCCCTTCTCTCTCTCTCTTTTTTTCTCAGGGATACCTCAAACTCCCTGCCTCTACTTACTTTCCTCTTTTCTTATTAGTCAACAGTCTGCCTAGGAACGGGGGGGGGCTACTTGTATCCCCCCTCTCAAGAGGCAGAAGACTAACCCAGTTGATTAGTTGATTACAAGTTTATAAAAAGCATAGTTTTGAACTAATATATACTGTAGACTCCTCTAGGCTATACATGTCCGCAGTTCTACTGTTCTGAGCTGGAGATTCTTGGTCATCGATGAAGAAAGAATCTAGGGCGTAGTGACTTAGGGTTTCGTGCTCCGCGAGTGACACTACACACCTACAGCTTGATCCCACGATGGGGATGTTGTTGCCTACTCAGGTTTAGGAGCCAAGCCTATCGGGTCACTCGGACATTTACAATATTTTGGGAAGTTTTGGACCCGAGATTATTAGCGAAGAGAAACACTGGTAGACACAGAGGCATTGCCTTTTACTCCAAGCTGAAAGTGTTTAAATGCATAATGCTGTGTTTTAGCTTACGATATGGTAACAATGACAACTGACTTACCGTATTTATCGGCGTATACCGCAATTTTTTTTGCCCTGAAAATCGTGGGTGCGCGGTATACGCCGATACCCGCTTTCCTGCGCCGAGTTTTGAATACTGCGCCGACATATACCGAGCGCAGTACACTCGGGTATAGTCGGGCAGTCTTGGCTCCTTCCGCGCTCACATCCTGAAAGTACAGGACGTCAGCGCGAGAGTTGCCGACAATACACGAGTGTACTGCGCTCTGTATATGTCGGCGCAGTATTCAAACTCGGCGCGGGAAACAAGCGGGGAGGACGCCGCAGAAGGACGCCAGACCCGACGAAGAGGACACCCGAAGCCGCAGAAGGACGCCGGACCCGACGAAGAGGACACCCGAAGCCGCAGAAGGACGCCGGACCCGACGAAGAGGACACCCGAAGCCGCAGAAGGACGCCGGACCCGACGAGGCCGCCGATGGACGCTGCGCAAGACACCAAAACTGTAAGTACAAAAAAAACTTTTTTTCCACAGGTTTGAGGGCAACTTTAGGGGTGCGCGGTATACGCGGGAGCGCGTTATACCGCGATAAATACGGTACTTTTCCATGATTGTAAATTTTTTTACTCTCTGATCAATAGCCATGCAGGCTGATGTATCAATTGTTTACAATTGTTTTGCTAACAAAAATCTAATAAACAAACGAATTGAAGAATAAAATGCAAATCAATTTATAACTTTTTCGAAATGCATTTTTCTGGATATATTTCTTCTGTCTCTCACTGTTAAAATAAATCTACCATTAAAAAAAAAAAAAAAGAACAAGAATTAAAAATATTGATAGAAAACGTTTTGTACCACTTTAAGTTTCAGTATGTACAGGGGGCATGGCCAGCCTGCTTATGTTTTTGTATTCTGGCTATGTTTGAGTATAGCAGACCTCCAAGCTGTGTAAAACTTTTGGTCATCAGTAATCTGAATCTGTATTTATGCAAGGAATTCTGTGGTCTAATTTGTCAGTCCTTTAATTATTTAAGACACTGTTGTAGTTCAGCTGTAGTGTGCAAGAAGCATTATATACAGATATATATATATATATATATATATATATATATATATATATATATATATATATATATATATATATATTAGGGCTGTGCAAATTAACTTTTTATTAATCGATGAATCTTTAATTTTTTTGATCGATCAAAATCTTTTTGATCGATTTAAAATTCTTTTGATTGGTACTCGCCTCTCTGCCGGCTTCTGGGCCTTCATGGAGTTCCGTCTGAGATCCAGTAACGTCACGGACACTGGCGGGGCCTGCCGTGTCCATCTGAAGGGCTCCTTTGCTGTGCCTTCATATCTGCATGCCGGCGGGACCTTACTATCTGCCACACGCAAGGGCTGTTACACTTCCCTCTATCACTTCCCTCTATCACTTCCCCCTATCACTTCCCTCTATCAACCTGGGATTCTACAACCATCCACTGGGAGTTGTGATAGTTCCCTTTATGGGACATCTACATGCCGACGGACTGATGTTAACCTCTCCTCATCTGGATTCAGAAGTGGTATCATTGTACACATTTTTAAACCAGTATCATACTTGGCTACATGTTTTTATGACTGCTTTTGGTACCGTTTGGTATTACTCGCACCATTTTTACAGTTTATGTAGCTACATCGATTTTATCTCCAGTGCAATATTTATTTGGTTACCTACTTGAAGACTATAAAAGTTTTAATGCTATTCCCATCGAGCGCTGCCTTTGTGTGTTTTTATGTATCCTGCTATCCATATTTCCAGTGGTTGGTAGCTGCACTGGGAATCAGCCTGCAAGGAGATCAGCTAAAAGTAGTTGGATCTGTATGTGCGTTATAATTAATCGAAATTAGTCGATTAATCGATTTAAAAAAAAAAACGATTATTATTATATAATATAGATGCATGGGACAGGAACAGTCCAAGCAAGTTTTTTCCTTGTACCATTTGTAGTGTCCTGTTCAATCTACAATCTTTTATCAACTCATCCACCTAAGAAATGAAATAAGCACTATGGGACTTGACCACTGCCTGTTAGATTTATCTATTACCCCAAAGGCCAACATTTTCTGTACTTTTTTTTCTGTGAGCTTCAGATATCTGATAAGGTCATAACTTTACTTTGATGCTCACATTTCGGACAGATAATTATGAAAATGCCTCTTCATTTCTCTGCAAGAACCTTTTTGCCTCCTAAATCAGAGTTTAGCATGTCGGAGACACTGGCTGCATCTCAGATACCTTTCGCTGATTATATTTTTTAGTGGCTCTTTCTGCCGAGAAAGCCTTCTGATGCTTCCAGGGTTTTATTACTGTTCTTGCGAGAAGAGCGAAAGTTGCTCCCCGCCCGCAACCTCTTGGGACATGTCACATGTGCCAGGAGACGGCAGGACCATTTATAAAGCGCAGTGCATCTCGCAAATACACAGTGGGGAGCCAACTGTGAACTCAGAGCCGGCTTCCGACAAGCAAGATGTGGGCACGTGAACCAAAGACTGACAAACAGGCCTGGGTGATGACAGCGCAGGACTTCTGGACTGTTCCTGTTTATTTTAAGGTCAGAGTAAATCCACCAACCAGGACTACAAGTCCCAGCTTTCAATGCCCAATGTCAGTAGCATCAATAAATATCATTCCAATCAGAAGGATGATCAAGGGGCATCTAAAAGGGTCCTACAACTTCCAGAGAAGATCTGGAATGATGCAAGGCAGCTCAAAACAACAACAAAACGAGAGCGTGCGATCCTCATTCGCATTTCCACCAGCACATTAGGTCATTAGATAGTCACCCAATGCAGTTTATTGGCTGTCTATTTAAAGATGTCGGAGCATGTCCCTGTGATGCTGGCCAGGGGATATGAAGCCTGCTGTTCCTGCTCACAGCCTTGCTTTGTATCCATCTTGGTGATTCCTATCACTCACAGCTAAAATTATTGCAATTCAGCATAAGTGTGCTATTTTTTTATTTTAATAAATGTATACTGTCATGCTAATGAGAATCCTGCGCTCATGTTTTCTTTTTGTTAAGTCAGCAGCTACATTACTGGACTTTTCATTTTTGTATAAATGACCAAAGTTCCTCCTTAAGTAAAAACGTTTTTAAGAAAGTGAATTTAATAAAATCACTAAAAAGAAAAATTGGTAAGACCCGCATGTACAGACACATACAAACCTAAAACCACATGTTGGGGGCAACTGTGCCACATGTATTTGGTTTCGCCACCGATGCTGGAGTGAAAGCAATAATTCTAAGACCATCATTCATGGATAACTTTATATTGACAAGCTCTAAAGGCTTTTAAAACATGGCCTCTTTTGGGTAGTTTCTCTGCTTCCATGGGTGCACACAATTTTTAAGGCTTGAAATTTTTTTGTCAGTGCAAGCTCATCTTTAATATTTTGACCAAAAATTGGGCAATTATATGTAGCGCCCCCTTACTTTCAGTATGGGCACTACGCTAAAGTTAGTGGGGAATGGGAGGGTTAGTTTACTCCCATTCACAATTCATTGAAATTTAGGCTTTTGTCATTTCAGGACTGTCCTGTGTGGTCAGTCTGCGCTCCAGGGGTGCGTTACCACCCCTGGGCGACAGTTGGCGCTAGAGGGGTTCTGACAGACTCGCTTTTCCCAGCAGCCAATCAGAGGAGTGTTTCCCTCATTGGGCATGCTGGGGGAGGGGGGGTATACCTGTGGCAACCGTCATTAGTTGTTCTGTTCTGTGTGGGGCCTGAGTTCCAGGTGCGGGATCCGCCACCGTGGCCTACTTCACCGAGGTTGAGCACCATGCGGAGCCTCGCCCTGACATTGAGAGGGGCCCCAGCGGCTTGCTGGGTCCCAACCTTCTGCTGAGAGGATCCTAGGCTGGGAGCTGTGCGATGGGTATCGGCTCGGGAAGAACCTAGAATTAGAGGTTATCCAGGAGGCCCAAACGAACCATCGGGGATCCAGTCACCACACTGCATGACAGGTATGCTTAAGCTGTCAGTTGGTGACGCTATCTGAACTGACTGGGAGGATTCACTCAATCTGATCTCCGAGGACATTATATGATGCCCTCACCGAACTAGCCAAGTGGTTAAAAGAAGCAAAACCGGCTCCCCCCCCACTGTCCTCTGATGACCAGCAGAGTTTAACCCACTCTCTTAGCCCAGGTTGTCCAGTACCCACCATAGCCTGTGATTGGACAATGAGAATTTTCAATCACCATGCTTCTTGTCAGCAGAAGAAATTATTTGCTGTTTTTACTGCTTCTTTCTTTCATACTCCAGAACTGGATTGTAAGAGACTGATACTAGGTCATAGTGAGGTACTTACACCGCTTAAATTTAAAAAAAGAATAAAAATAAAATGTAATGATGTATTAATGATTACAGAGCTGCACTGATTTGTATCCTTTATAGCTGCATTGAGTTAACTTAAGGTTGAAATTATTGTCTTTTAGTGTCCTGTTATAGTATATATTACTGCTATTCTACAGATCACAGACTTTGGCCAGTCCAAAATTCTTGGCGAAACCTTATTAATGAAGACACTATGTGGAACCCCTACCTATTTAGCTCCTGAAGTGCTAAACACAGCTGGCACAGCTGGATACAGTAGTGCAGTGGATTTCTGGAGTTTAGGAGTCATTCTTTTTGTATGGTAAGTATGTTGTGGCTTATTCATTATTTGAATGTAGAAACAAATGAGATGTTATATTTCATTTTTTTTATTGTTGCATAGTAATGACTAATAACAGTTGACAGATGTGATTTATGTTCTCCCTTATATTTTTGTATTGTAGCCTTAGTGGATACCCACCATTTTCGGAGAACCATAATAAAATGCCACTTAAAGATCAGATCACAGGAGGACATTACACATTTATTTCTGGTGCTTGGCAGAATGTATCACAAACAGGTATGGAAATGAATGACTGTGCCAATGTACTAGCTTTTAGAATCTCACATGCACAGTCAACTTTTAAATGTCAGGACCTAAAATCTCAGTTTGGTCACAAATCTGTGCCGCAAAGTTAAAGCTGGTGCCTAACCATTTTGAACCTTATCTGCTGAGATAAATGAAGCTTTATATTCCCTGGCTCCAATAAAGTGGTTGTAAACCCTTAGATATCCCCAGTGAAGTGAATGGCCTCATGTGATACACAGATATGAAACAAATCCTCATACATAAGTTGTATCTGTTTTATCTGTCCTTTGTTCTTTGCATCCATTCAAAGTGCTGCAAGTGGTTGTAAACCCTAAAGCCTCGTACACACAATCGGATATCTGATAGAATCTAGTCCGATGGATTTTTTCGTCAGATATCCGTCTTGCCTACACACCATCAGTCAAAAATCCGACCATGCCAAAACGCGGTGACGACATGCTGAAAAAAATGAAATTCAATGCTTCCGAGCATGCGTCGACTTGATTCTGAGCATGGAAAAAATAAATGTTCCTGGACTGCCGCACTCTGATAGGCGATTTATTGAAACAAAATGAATAATTTTCCATTGATTCTGAGCATGCGTGGATTTTAAACGATGGACTTTTTTTTATCCATAGGAAAAATTTAAAACATGTTCTATTTTTTTTCACCGATGAAAAACAAACCGATAAACAGTACATCGGTCTGTTTTCATCGGACAAACTGATCGTGTGTACAGGGCTTTACACACCACTTTGACCTACAGGTAAGCCTAGATTAAGGCTTACCTGTAGGTGCTAGAAATATCTCCTTAACCTACATGGTTAAGGAAATATTTCCAAGAAAGCCTACACCGATGTCTACGGCGCATGCGCCGTAAACAACGGCGCACTGAGCGTGCCGCTACTAACGGCGATCATGCCGTTAGTGGAGGCTCCCACGCACATGCGCGGGAGTGACATCATCGCTGCTCTGGCCAGTCACATCGCTGGAGCAGCGATACTCGGAAGTCACTCCGGGTATCATGGCGGTGACAAAGGAGGTGTCTGAGAACCGCTGCGGGGGCTTCGTTCGCAGGAAAGTAATTCATAATGATCTATATGCATACTAGCTCATTATGCCTTTGTCTTGCAGGTTTTTTTTTTGTGTTTGTTTTTTAGGAGAGGGTTTGCTTCCTCTTTAAAGCTTGGCTGAGAATTCAGAAAAAAAGTGGGTGGAGAGCTGAAATGACACTCTGCAGAGCTCAGTGAGGAGAGCTCTGATAGCTATCTGGAGGGAAGAAAAACACCCCCTTCACACATCTCACAGGAATGGATCTAAGGCTGCCAATTTGCTGGAGCTCCTTCCCCTGTTGCTATTTTTCTCTTGGTGTCAGGGAAAACTTGTCAGAAGTGACTCATGCTGATCGCAGAGGAATGAAGCAGCAGACAGAAATTACACTTAATGCTCTTAATTGAGACAAGTACACACTATAGAGGGATATGCTTTGTTCAATTTTAATGTTTGAGGTTTACAACCACTTTAAATTAAGCCTAACCTTGCCTAAACTTTTTCTCAGTAAAACAATACTAAGGCCTCGTACACACGACCGGGTTTCTCGGCAAAAACCAGCAAGAAAACTGCTTCTTGCCGAGATTCCCGTTCGTGTGTACGAGGCATTCAGGTTTCTCGTCTGGAAATCTGGCCAGAATCTCAACGAGAAATAAAGAGAACCTGCTTTCTTTTTTTTTTTTTTGAGATTCTTGTCGGGCCTGTTTCCCGACGAGAAACCCAAGAGTGTGTATACTTGTCACCGTGGAAACCCGCGCATGCTCCAAATGACTTTGACGCATGGACGGTAGCTTCCACGGCATAGGTAGCGTGAAGCAAGATGGCGGCGACGGCATCGAATGTGACAAGCGCATGCTCGTCATGCGCGATGACGTCACTGCATTCTTTCCTTTAAAGAGAACCGCGGTTCTTTTGAAATAAAAGTTGGTACACTCCGGCGGCAAGAGTTTCTTGCCAAGAATCTCGTCAGGGAAAACGACGGTTTTTTTCTGACGAGATTCTCGGGTGTGTACGAGGCCTGAAGGGCAAAAAATTCTACCTGCAAGTACCTGTGTCTTAGTCTTCAGATTGTTTCCTGTGGCACCTTCCTAATTCTAGGTCCATAATGTACATGAAAATTAGATTTCTGGATGGGTCTAGATTAAACCCTGCTTCTTCCTGGCACTGTACCACCCCTATCATCAAACTTTTAAACACCATAACTTCAGTGTGCAGTAGAGACTAATTCAGTTGACAATTAAATGACAGGGAAGCATAGCGGGGTGATTTGAAGATGAACATGGGTACCCCAGCCTCTACACAGTGTTTCCATAGTGAAATAATGTGGGCTATGTCAGTATCATTTCAAACATTCCTACTGGTTTGTAGATTTGATTCATTGGTTTCTTAATTTCGCATTGATTTAATCCATGGTATAACTCAAACCCCTTACAGACAATATATTTTTTAAGCTCTAGATCTTGTGAAGAAACTGTTAGTTGTTGACCCAGAGAAGAGACTGACAACAAGGGAAGCCTTGGAACACCCTTGGCTACAGGTAAGAACATACATTTTAAGTAAGCCAAAATGGTGGCACTGTAGATTAAAATAAACAAGGAGGCACGCTATCCTGAATAATGTTTGGTGAATACCAATGCTAAATCATAATTTACACTGAAAAGTGAAGATGGGAGGGAAAGTATTAACTGTACTCAAAGACTACTATGAAATGAGTTATTTCAATTTACATATTTGAAAAATATGCATTTTTAGATGCAGACTAGGGTGATTTCCTTTGTCAGCATGTTTCATCAGCTACATGCAAAGGAATACTTTCTTCTGGAGTAGGTGGCTATGTATAGCAGAGGAAAATGTTGGCATTTTTCATCAGCCAGGCCCACCATATCTAATATATGTGCACAGTGGGCATATGACAACTGAGGTACGTGCTCTGCAATGTCCGGATCCAGAGTAAAAAAAAGAGGTGTATACGGTTTAAACCGTGTTTTAGATTATTTTGTTAGCTATATAATCATTTTACAAATCAGCGTATTAATATATAACACAGGATTTTCAAGGCACTATGGATTAGCACAGCCGATGCTTGTGTACTTTTGGGTTGAGTCTAGTTTAAAGCCTCATTCTTAGCAATAGTTATGGCTTTCATTCGTGTGTGTTTGTGTAAAATTGAGCTTGAGCTACTGATCTCTGTGCTAAAAAAGCACTACATCTTTTCAATACAAACACATTTCCCCATGGTTTACCTCTTTAAAAACGCTGTTAGTATCGAAAAATACCTGATGATTTCACCAGAAATCCAGTGTGCTCCTGTTTGAGCTGCAAACACTGCCCCTGCTGCACTAAAATCCCTAGCAGTGTTATCAGGCCTCCCTGGGTTCCGCTCCTACTGCATTGCCCTAGATTACTGAACACCTCCCCTTATGTCTTGTAGCCAAAGGTATGGAAACGGGGCAGGCAATGTGTTGATGCTGTATGAATGTCAATGCTGTATGAATTATAAAAGATCAAAATTAAATAAATGGTATTAGCCTAGTAAATAAATAGCAAGAAAAGTGCAACAATGTGCAAAACACCACATATGGATCTTTATGGATACAAAATTGTGCAACAAATTGCAATGTAATCATCAAAATTGTAGAATTGGTGCAAGTACAAAAAAATATAAATAAAGGAAGTTTGCTGCCACTCCATGAAGATGTTGATAGACCTAATGGATGTAGAGCGAGACAGGGACGCTGACGGTATCGCATTTTTGAGTGGTTTGAGCCCATGTTGTGTGATAAAACCGCAGCACCACCACCGACTTAGCTGATCGTGTTTTCCTAAGTGCCGTGTGGGCACTTGGAATATGTGAGTGGATATTTTGTTTCACAAATGCCTGTCTGAATTTGTGGTACTCTATGAGAAGCATTTTTTATTTTTCACCTCATTCATCGTCTGTTCCATGGCACATCGGAATGATTGAATACAGCAGAGCAAAGCAGAGGCTATTGGAAGGCTCACGGTCCCAGCTGATAAGGTCTTTCAGTGAGATTGGTGAGGGAATCACTGTTTGAACACTGTTGGCTTGGTTAGCCTTCACATCATTGAAATATTTCACCTCTCGCTTACCATCATTAATATTTTTTGGGACTTACTAATATCACTTGCATATTTTTATATATTTTTTCATCACATATATATCTTGGGCGCTGTTATAATCTTTTGTACTAAGAAGAGGAGGAGCCTAGAGTGCCTTTGGGGGACTCCAGAAGAGGAGGTTTGGGTTAGCTCTGTGTAATGCCATTAAGTATAACATGTTTTTTATTTTAGAAGGAAAAACAAAAGCCTTTACAACCGCCTTAAAGAATTAATCACTTGTTTATTATGTAAATAGTTTTTTGAGATTCCCTTCAAACCAGCTTTTGCAAAACACTGATCTTGTGCTTCAGTCTAATCTCTCTGAATATTTTCTTTGAGCTTTTTAGCTATTGGAACTTTCCCTTTTACATTTAGCGTGTTCTCAGTGCAGAATTATTATTTGATGTTGCAATGTTAATTTTTCCTCAGGATGATGACCTGAAAAGGACTGCTGAGAGGTTAATGTATGATGATGCTCACCCAATGCCTCCTCCCTCACAGGTAAATATTTTTTTTTATTGCCAGTTAGATTACATGGTGATGGCCATGTGAGATAATTCTTGAAGCGAAACTTGTGTCTTTGTGTATAGATAGATGAATGTCATTCTTTTAATGCAAATAATTCTGTTAACTACTTCCGCCAACCTGAAATATATATGGAAAGAAACTGCGCTAAAATAACAGAAAATAAGGAGGTGAGGAAAAAGACCTGCAACGTAGTCAGCCTATTCACTGGGCTGCGATTACCATGTAAACAATAAATACAAGAAAAAGGACATAAGAAAAATATAAATCGCGCTACCTCTACAACCCTTCTTGACAAACACAAATTTAAACATTTACAAGTACCGTAGGTGATATATATGAAGCTCACTACTAAATCAAAACAATGGAGTATAATGGCCACTAGGGTGCACTATGGTGATTAGAAGGAAAAACCCAAATAACACTTTGATCAGAAAAAAACATATAACTAAAATTAGGTTATAGCTCTAAATAAATTAATTAATGAACAGTCCAGAATGTTGACAAAATGAAAGTCCATAAATATTTTTATTTTGTATTTCTTTCTTTCCAAAATACGGTGTGTTACAAACAAGGATCATCGCGTCAACATAAACAGTGCATAGTACATACATCCAAAGCGACAGTTATCCTATTGCTTGTATATATAGTATCTTACCCTCGCTCCCCTCCCCCCTCCCAACCCTCCATCCCCCCCCCCCTCCCTTTCCCCGCCACCCCCCCCCCTCAGGTCGCACCCGTAACATCTTGGACAAGACAAAAAAGAGAAAGGAAGGAAGAAGAAAAGCGGTCAAAAAGTAGGGGAGAGAGACTCGTTATACAGATCTAAGTTGTAATCACATATTATTTTTTTCCCCTTCTTTCTTTTTTTTTTTTTCTCTTCTCTTTTTCCCCTTCCTTTTTCTCTTTTTTTTTTTTTTCTCCCTTTATAGAGGGAAATCTAGATCAGGTATGGCTTGTTGATGTTTTTAGCTATTTGGGGTTTCCCGGCTTCAATGGATAGAGGGAAGTTACCAGTGCCACCAAACGTTTTACCTCTGCGTCAGGAGGCCTATGCTTTTCAACCAAGGTCCCCACACTTTTTCTAGCTTTTTGTGGTTTCCTTGCTTGATAAATACCACTCTCTAACTCTCTATTAACCTATCTATTGTTTCAGTCCAGTGCCTGGTGCTTGGAGGGTCCTGTGCCTCCCATCGCTGGGCGATTAATTTACATGCCTGAAATAGGCCTCTCAGCACACCCTCCATTGTCCCCTGAGGAAGACTATCGTCTTCCATGTCTCCCAAGAGACAGGTTCTAGCCTCTACCACCAATGAGGACCCAAAAACATTATTGAGCTTATTAATGACCTCTGTCCAATATCTAAAAAGTTTAGGACATCTCCAAAACATATGGACAAGGTCACCTGTGGCATTACATCTAGGGCATTGATCGTCCGGTTTCCAACCAAATTGGTGCATTTTTTTAGGGGTATAATATACTCTATGCAGCAAAAAGAGGTGAGACAGTCTGTGCAGGGGCAATAGACACTAATACCCCTCTGGTCAAAATACATCTCTCATGCGTTATCGGTCCCAAGTCTCGTTCCCATCTTTCTTTGCTCCTAAGGATATGTTTATGATTTATAGCCCTGCCCCCCAAGTTATTGTATAATTCTGAAATAAACCCTTTTGTTGAAACTTTTTGGGCTATTTTATTGAGAACAGGGGTCTGGGCCCTGATTAGTGGGTAGGACTTAAACTGGGTCTGAATGGCATGTCTAATCTGAAGGTAATTGAAAAAAGTATTATTTGGGATATTGAATTCTAGTCTTAAGTCTGAGAACGTCTTCATAGTATTCCCCTCGTACAAATGGACCAATCGTGTGATTCCCTGTCTCTCCCAGATACCGCATCTCTCCACCCCCTCAATTTCTGGAAGGTTTTTATTATGCCAAAGGGGAGTGAATTCAGATATACCAAAATATCCCAGCAATGTCTTTGTTGTCCTCCACACCTTATTGAGTAGGTCAATAGTGGGGCATTTATATGCAAATGAATTTGCTTCCAGGACTTCTATTAACGTTCTATGTGGAGCCCCTGCCAACATTATTTTGAAGCCATCTTCTCTGGGGTCCAAGCTCCCGCAACCCGCAATATGCTGGAGCTGGGACACCAGAAAATAGATTCTTGGGTGTGGGACCGCCATCCCTCCCCCCCCGACCGGCAGCTGCATAGTCTTCAACCCAATTCTGGCCTGCTTGCCTTTCCACATTAATTCGCGAAATAGCGTTTCCAGTTTCTTAAACCACCCTTGGTTAATCCAAATTGGGGAATTATGGAGAATATAAAGTATCTGGGGGAGCCAGACCATTTTAATTAAACTGCATCTCCCAGCCGTGGAGAGAGGGAGGCGTCTCCAGATCTCTTTTTTTTTGCTTGAGCTTAGACAATAGAGGGGCCAGGTTTATTCCGGTATAGTCCCTGACGTCTCGAGTGATCCAAACCCCCAAATACTTAAATATCTTCAGGATTTTCAATTGGGGCATGTCAGCTGTCGCAGCAGATCGGGTTGCGTCCATTAGTAACAAAGCCGACTTGTCCCAATTGATGGTTAATCCAGAGAACCCGCCGAACTCTTCAATCATCTGGACCACTGGGATCAATGAGTTATTGACGTCTCCAATAAAAAAAAGGATGTCGTCTGCGAACAATGATATTCTGTCCTCATCTAGGCCCCTTTTTAAATCCCAAAATATCTTCCTTACATCTAGTTTTTAAAGCTAAGGGTTCCATGGCCAACGCAAATAAAAGTGGGGACAGGGGACATCCCTGCCTCGTTCCCCTCTCCAACTCAAACAGATCTGATGTTTCACCGTTGATCTTAACTTTTGCACAAGGTTTATTATACAGGAGCTTAACCCACCTAGTAAAGGACGGGCCAAACCCGAAGCCTTCTAGTGTCCGCCATAGATATGTCCACTCCAGGCTGTCAAATGCTTTGGCAGCGTCTAAAGCCAATAATGCCAGAGGTGTCTCGTTGTCAGTAGGGATCTGGATGTTTAAAAAAACCCTTCTTATATTAAGGCTTGTTGACCTATTGGGAATAAATCCCGACTGGTCAGGGTGGATAAGACGCTCAATACACCCTTTTAACCTTGTTGCGAGCACCTTTTGCAAGGATTTTTACGTCCGTGCAAAGTAGCGAAATTGGGCGGTATGATGCAGGGTCGAGTTGATCTTTTCCCTCTTTAGGGATTATAATGATTGTTGCCTCCGTCATAGAGGGAGGAAGATGTCCTTTAGAGAAAGCCTGGTTCAGCGTATGTAGTAGCTCAGGCAATAATATATCACCATATTATTAAAAAATTTCTGCTGGGAGCCCATCGGGGCCTGGTGATTTATGATTGGCCATCTCTACCACAGCACATCTCAGTTCTTCCAACGTAAGTGGGGATTCTAGTTTTTTTTTCTCATTGTCCGTCAGAGTTGGAAAAGATAGTCCCTGAAAAAAAGCCTCCATATTCTCATTCTCGCCCCTTGATTTGTATAGGGTTTTATAAAATTCGTGGAACGTACTTCTTATCCCCCTGCCATCCGTTACAATTTCGCCTGTCGAGTTTCTAATGGCCCCAATATTGGAAGAAGGAGAGTTAGTCTGTATCAGGAGCGACAGCACCTGCCCCGCTCTTTCCCGTTCACCAAATTGAAATTGCTTTTGAAAAATTTGGCGGTTCGCGGTCTTTCTCCTAATTACCATTTTATAAGCCTGTTGTTTTTCAAGCCATTCCCTTTGTCTGTTTAGAGAGGGATCTATTATGTACCGTTGCTCGGCTAACATCACGGCATTCCTCGCTTCCTCCTCCCATTGCCTGGATTCCCACTGTAATCTTGCAACTTTTTGTATTAACAAGCCCCTTAGATATGCCTTCAGGGAGTCCCAGACCATATCAGCATCTGCTGTGCCAGTATTAATCTGGGTGTATGCCCTCAGATCATCCAACAGCTCTTGTGAATTCCCAATCAATTCAAGCCAATAGGGACTGATTTTCCACCCCTTTGGAGTCAATCTCTCCCTTTTTCTGATTGTTAGGTCTAGTGGTGAATGGTCTGAGACCCCTCTCGGGCCATATTCTATTTCCTTTACCTTATTTATTAGAAGTGAATTACCCAAGGCCAAGTCAATTCTGGATAATGTGTTATAGGAGCTGGAAAAACACGAAAACTGCCTGGTCGTTGGATGGTGGACACGCCAGATATCCTTTAACCCTGCCTCCTCCATAAACTGGACCAAGCGACCTCCCCTTTCGCTCTTTGAGTCCAGCCTCGGGGGGAATCTATCGTACGCATTGTCAGGGGCTTCGTTATAATCTCCCACTGCTATCAGGGGGACATCCGGCCTGTCCATCATGAACTCAATTAGTTTCTGTAGGACTAAAAAGTTAAAGGGGGGGGGGGGGGGGGGACATATATATTGGCCAATATATAAGGCTCATTATCTATTGTGCAAGCCAAAAAGATATAGCGTCCCTGTTCGTCTATCCAGCTCTGTTCGCAGGAGAATAGTAGTCCCTTACTCACTAGTATACTAACTCCCCGTGAGTACGAAGAATGTACCGAATGGTACCTATATGGAAACTTACGTATACCCACTTGGGTCATACTATCTTTCGTTAAATGGGTCTCCTGTAGACAAAGTATCCCTGGTCCCCTCCCCTCCATTGAAGCCAGAACCAATGCTTTTTTAGTTGAATCGCCCATCCCTCTTATATTCCATGACCTAATTCTCCAAGCAATAATTGGTGTACAGTAAGGAAAAAGAAAGTGCGAAACCAAAAACATAGAGATTGACATAATATTGAACTTCTCTCTCCCCCTTTAGCGGCCCTTGCCAGCAACGTCTACTCTCCTTCCTGTCCCCATTCAGCCGTTTAATAGTAGAGCTGACTAAAGTATATCCCACCCCAGATTGACCCTCCCCCTCCCTCTCCTCCCTCCGCCCAAACCCCCAAGTCCATAAATATTTAGCAGGTGAAATGTCAAACGCCTGTGCATTTGTGCCACATTTCAGATTAGTTGCAATTGTGTCCAAAAGAAAAAGTGATGTGTCCTCCACCAGATATATGGATTAGCTCCTTATCAGATTTCCACGATCCCTTATGACAGGGGATAAAAAACAGCATGTATTAGGTGCCAATCTCGCAGTTCAGACATATACGGTCCTGATGGATCTCATTCAAAAGAAATTTCACCGGCATCAGTGCCCACCATGTAAGAAACAGTAACAGCTCCACATAGTGTATTAAATGAGTAAAGAATTTATTAAAAAAAGTAAAATTGCACTTACAATCATGCAGTTAAAAAATCTCCTTGAATCTAATGTGCCGTCCGGTACACAAAACTCTCAGGCACCCGTCCACTGGGGGAACGTTTGGAGCTTCTTGGGTGACCATATTTTTTTTTTTAATACATTTCTGTAGCTAAAAGTTGAACTTTTAGCTATACTTTTAAGGCTGTTTGACCATGTAACTGTTGCCCTTGATTTACAAGCTGAATGCTTTAATTGCATTGTGTTTTCTAAATTATGGTAAGTTACACAGAAATGTATTAAAAAAAAAATATGGTCTAATATGTGGCTGCTACTGTAATGTAAACAAGCGGTTCTGGATGCACAGTTGGCTGTTTTCCTTTTAAAGCATAAACTATTTTTGATAGGATGTGAGACATGTAGATATCTGTTTTCTTGTTCAATTCTTTTTTTTTTATTATTATTTTAAGAAGAAATAACAAGAATGCCCACCCAGCAGCCATAGCTTCTGTGACAATGCATAAGGATTAACAAGAAATGAGCAAGCATATAAAAAACATTTTTTTCAATTGTTAAATCGAGGTATCTGCTCCCACTTCCAGGGAAAGATCACTGCAATCTTGTTCGGCGATCTATGCAATATCTGTCCCTCCTCCCCAACTCGCGCATGCGCAGTAGGAAACAGGCTGTGAAGCCATAAGGCTTCACTTCCTGTTACCCTTAGTAAGGATGCCGGCGCCTGCACCCGGAGCCGAGGGACGAGTTGGCTTCGGGTGCAGATATTGCGGGCTCCCTGGACAGTCACGTGCATTAGAGCTGCATGATTCTGGCCAAAATGAGAATCAAGATTTTTTTGCTTAGAATAAAGATCACGATTCTCGCAGCGTAAAATCTTTCATATTATACCAAAAAATTGGGCTAACTTTACTGGTTAGTTTTTTTTTATATATATATTAAAGTAATTTTTCCCCAAAAAACTGCATTTGAAAGAAATGCAAGGCTGCTGCTACCTGGATTTCTGTTCACACTTATGTTGGGTTTTACCAGGTGAATTTTGTCAGGCCTCGGCTGTCTCGGGCTTTAATGGCGAGGTTATATAGGAGGCTCTATTTAGCCAACTCTGTTAATCTGTTGGTTATTGTGGGTTTGTTATCATTTTGGTGCTATCGCCCAACTCTCAATTGGACTGCTTTTGGACATCCCAGTGTACCTAAATACATGATCCTGTGTCTTTTAACATATAAATACATTTTTTTTACTTGGTGTAAAATGCTTTTCTTGGATTACATTAATGGTCTTAGGTTCCCCCCCCTGTTATGACACACTGCTGCTGCTACTTGCTAAAAAATTGAGGTAGGCTGAGAGTGGGGAAGGGGTTATTCTGAGCTGTCCTTGGTGTCATAATCTAATGTACCTGAATAATTAATCATTTGTCCAATGTACTCGAAGAAAAGGATTTTTATTATAAATCCTTTTTTTATGCATTTGTTCTAAGGTAGACAGTAGAAATATTTAAACGCTTGTGAGGTATTCCCTTCTACATTATCTACCCATCTATGGTAAATTTCAAAATATTTTTTAACCAAAAGTTCAACTTTGGAGCCTGCCTTTTCCATGAATTCATAGACTACACAAGAGTTTCTGCCTGTACCTGCTGGTTGTTACCAGTTTGAATATATGCCAGGGTATAATGCAGCTTACCTTTTCCACCATTGATATAATATTGGGAAGTACACATTTTCCTGAAGTCCTAATAATTTTCTTCATTGTGTTTATCCTATAGAGCCTTGTTAGTCGCAAACGTGTACATGAAGCAGACTCGGAAGCCAGTACTTCATCATTTTCGGAGACAACAACCCAGCATGAAAAGAGGACAAAAAAATAAGACTTTTTTTGTTGTACACTGTGACCTTTTTGTTTTTTTAGGTTTTTGTATATACCACTGTCAAATTCTGTTTTTTATGCATTACTTCTTGGCGCAGCTCTATTTTTTCTAGCTGTTACTATAACGACATACAATATTTTCTGATGAAAAGGATTGTGTATTTTTAGAACTGGGCATGTGTAATACCTGGGATATACTGTACAGTCTTGTAGAATGGAAAACCCAAGTATGGTTCTTAAGAAATGCTGCTTAGATGTTGTGAACATTCAGGTTACTTAGTGGCACTTACTGTAGTTCACTGTCCAAGCCAGGAACATCAACATGTTTTTGTTGTAAATACACTATTCAGTCAACATCCACCTCAAAATCATGTCACTCGAGCAAGAATAAAATTGTAAATCAGGGCTTAGGAAAAATAAACTTTGAAAATAATATTGATTACCGTTATTTCAATGTTGCCCAAAATAATTAGTTTTTTGGTAGATTATGGAGATTTAAAATACCTAATAGTTTCTTATTATCTTGGGGACTCTGATTGTGAGATCTGTCACTGAGTTCCCAGGTTTGTTGGATTTTTTTTATGTATTTTATTTTTGGGGCTGACTCTGCCCACCAGTGTCTACCTATCACTAAAATATCACTTTTAGGTGGTTTGACCCTTTTGGGTTTGTCACATGCACAGCTGAGAATCATTGGAGAGTATTTCTTGTGCAGTTGGGTCTACATTTCCTAATTGCCCATGAGCAACATTTTAACATATTAGCCTTTAGGTGCAGTAGCTACCTAAAAATGGTTGAGGAAACAAACTAGGTAATGAATGTTATGATTTATAAGTACTTATTATTAATAGTATGCCTTATTAAATCAAATTTCCTAGAAAGATGGAGATATGCTTCAAAGTACAAGCCTATATTTAAACCAAAACCCACTGACCTATATTGCTTGAACTTCTAATCTAACCTAGAATCCCCTTCTCAGGCCTGCAATCTTCGACATCAGCCACACCTGCTCACTACCTACCCCTAGACTTGAATTGGCCATATGCCAAAACTAGGGATGCTACAGGTATGGACCATACAAGTTTTTAAGGTGTTTTTTTTATCGGAGCGTCCAACAATGAGGATTAAGGGCTTAAGTGTATAAACATTGGAGGAGACCACTGATATTACACAGAGATAAGTAGGTGGGGTTTGGTTTAGAAAAGGTTAGGGCTGAAAAGGTATGGCTAGTGGACTTAAAGTGTAACTAAACCCATATATCCTTTACAGCCCAAGAAGCTGTCACCTTAGCCTCTGCTTAATCTACAATTTCCATGGTGCTTCAAATGTGATCAGTTTTGACACCAGCAATTTGATGGCTTGACGGTTTGGTTGAAAGCAGAACCTGCAGTGACAGTTATCATGAACAGCATGCTTTGAATATAACTGGTTTAAGAAACGGTTAAATCAGTGTGTTTAGTTCTGCTTTAAACATTAACCATTAAGTGTACCAATTTTGCCACATTTTAATGTGATTGTAAACCTTTTCTTTTTTTTATAACAAATATGTTATGCTTACCTGTTCTGTGCAATGGTTTTGCACAGAGTAGCCCCGATTCTCCTATTCTCAGGTCCTGTGCTCCTGGCTCCTCCTCCCTACCGAGTTCCCACCAAAGCAAGCTGCTTGCTACGTGGGCACTTGTGCAGGTATGCTCCCAAGCCGGCTGTGTCTGGTCCATAGACACAAACAGCGTGGCTTAGCCCCACCCCCTTCATCCTCACTGGCCCCAATGGCTCCCGCTGCTCTCCACTGGATCGAGATCAGGCTCAGGTAAGTATAAGGGGGTGGAAAGATGCACTCAGATGTTTTTTTTCCCTTAATGCCGAGAATGCATTAAAGTAAAAAGACATAAGGCTTTTAGAACCACTTTAAGTTATATAACACAGGATATAGGAAAACACTAATTTAACATTCCATAGTATTAAAAGACTTGTATGTGTAACTTGATATTCCATCCAGAAGTAGGGCTGGTTGTCTTTAATCTGTTCTTCATTTGACTTGGCTATATCCATTTTACATCAAGGCTCTCACTGTTGGAATTGATTATTTCTACTAGGCCAAATTAGTGGCATTGTCTCTATCGAAACACAGCCACTGTAGTTGCCTTTATAGTTCTCATTCTACATATTCTCTTTTATCAGAAATCTATTGTTAAACCTCAGCCAGTATTTTTTTTAGTCTTCATAAATTAGAAAATATAATTTGTATAATTTTTTTTTATCTATGACCATTTTATAATGTTTTCAAATATACCCTAACAGGGTGTATAATGTGGTTCTAGGCATTAGTTTTTACAGACCACTGGGCTTATTCAGAGAGGCCAAGTAAAGTAATACAAAGTGCTATAACTCAATGCCCTCAATCCGAAATCTCTCATTGATTTGACCCTTTAACTCGAATTACTGTGGATTACTACAGTTTGCCGTTTGATGCAATTGTCGTGTAAATAAGATGTGTACATTTAGTCTTTCACTGACTGCAAATAGTTAATGTTTTCAGAATAAAGCTAGCCATACATGTAGCAGTTGGGACACTGGCCCCGACTTGCATTTAGGAGCAAAATGCATCATGCACACATATTGCCAGTTCTCCCTAATCAAGTCACCTCCAGACTTTTCAGGAAACAATAAAAAAAATGTGAATGCTCACCTCATACAGGAACTCGCAATATATACATGCATTGTGACATACAGTACTCAATGTGCTGTGCGTTTCTGACCCCTTCTTTGCACACTACAGTTGCATTCCCCAGAGATTGTTGTTCACAGTGCATGTGACTTCAGCTACAGTAGATTGATAACTTCAGTGCTATATGTGTGTGTGTGTGTGTGTGTGATATATATATATATATATATTTCCACACAGATTCATTGTTCTGACTAAATTGAAACACTTCCGACTTCTAGTCTGTAAATAGTTATACAATATTGTTTTGAGTTCAGCAACTGGTAAAAATAAAAAAGGATAGCTTTTTGTTGTGTCCCATAATAAATTATTTGGAACCTCTCTGGTGTATTATCACAAACCTTGTTCCATCTAGTCACCAGAGAAAATAATTTTTTTCTGTCCACTGACTACTTAATTGTCTGAATAGGAAGTTCAACAGCCAACAGATAAATATTAATCTTAAAGCGGAACTATAGTCCAAGATGCATACCTTGGCTTCCAGCGGTCCAACACTAGTAAGGTCCCTCATTGGCGACTTCTCCATGGGTGTTTCCTGGTCTCTTGATTGACCTGCACGGATGACGCAATTCCCACGCAGTCATCCTGGCACAGTGGTAGAATGTTTACTGATATTCACAGCTCAGTGTACACTCTAAAGCCGGTCATAGATGGATTAAAACTCGGCCAGTTCAGCAGGTACCAGCTGAGGTTCAATCCATCTATGGGCAGGCTGATTGTACCCAAGTCAATCCATCAATCGACTTGGGTACAACCAGCATTTTTTGATTTTTAGTATGCGAATAGCCTGCAGCTATAGCCTCTAGCAGTAATCGCTGTGTTCTCCCAGCAGGGATGGATCCCCACGCCCCCCTTCAGGGGAACAAAATAGCTCCGCGGGAAGGATTGCCCCATTAACACTGACTGATGGGGGAATCAAGCGATTTTTGCTGTAGTGCTGCATAAAGCAAATATGGAATACGAGACCTTTAAGGTGGAACTAAAGTCTTTTTTTTTTTTTTAATTGCAAGCAGGCAGGCTGTTTATTGCAGAAGAGAATTGCAATATCTTTTCTGCAATAAAACAGACCTTAGATTATGTGATTTTCTTTCCTGCAACCATGCGTTGCAAGAAAGAAAATCACATAATCTAAGGTCTGTTTTAGTGCAGAAAAGACATTGCAATCCTCTTCTGCAATAAACAGCCTGCCTTCTTGCAATTAAAAAAAAAAAAAAAAGACTTTAGTTCCGTCTTAAATGTCTCGTATTCCATATTTGCTTTATGCAGCACTACAGCAAAACACAGTATACACCTTCCAGAAGAAATGCAGACTTGCTTCCCAGACAGCCCATAAAAATACAGCTCCATAGAACAGTTGTCTTTTAAAAGGGAATACAATGGATTAGGCTTAATCCTCTAAGCTTGAAAACAAGGAGAAGGCATTCTAATTCATCCATGTGACTATAATTTTCAAAACTGCAGTCAGCTGAAAACTTTTTTGAAAATAAGTATACTTATCCTGGTATGTTAGCCTTGTAAATTGAGCCTAAAGTGACATAATTGCTACCCGATGCAGCCATCACTTTTAGCACTGTAACCATCAATACAGATAACAAGCTCCTCTGGCTGCCCTGTAAAGTGGACTAGGTTATTTGCAACTTAAAGTATAACTAAAGGCAAAACTGTTTTTCATTTGGACAGAGTGGAGATAGATTAGAACACCTGTCAGTGTCTATTGCTGTCTGTGCCCCATTAAAGTAGTTGTAAACCACAGAAATAAAATTGGCCCCAGGCAGTTTAAGTCATAATATGATAGTATGCACCGCATACTGGCACATTATGACAGACTTACCTGAAAACGAAGCCCTCAGGCGGCGTGTTGTCACCTCTGTAGGCACTACCATCTTTACCCGGTCTTTCTTCCGCCATACAGCATGGACCATTCAAGGCCCAATGCACATGTACTGGTGAGCTCACTGGCCAATTCTAAAGTAAATATCTCCTGAATGGTGCACATTTAGGAGATATTTACTGTACCCTATATGTTAAAGCCTTATTATAGGCTTGCCTATAGGTAAAAATCAACAAAGAGAATTTACTCCCACTTTAAGGATATTCACCCTCTCTATTTGTCCTATTTACCATTATCATTAAAAGTGTTTTTTTAAATTTGGAACCTTGTTTGGTGTATGCCTTCCCTATTCTCTCTCCAACTAGTGTGGGATGTCTATGACCGACGCCCATGTTGACACAGAGCCTCTATTCCCCTTGGCCCAGGTTTGCATCTGCCAGTTATGTGGATCCTTCCTCTTACATTTGGTCATTGTTGTCCACTTTCTTTGGCACCACCCTATAAGCCTTGTATTTACTTATGTTGTCAGTTGTAGCCCCTGCATGGACAGACCTGGTGGTGCTTTCCTTGAAACAAAAAGGATAACAAGGAAAGCACCAGTAGCAAGAAGACCGCTGCTCGCAGGTGAGTCAAACGGACCATAATCCTCAAAGCATGCTGCAAACGGGTGCATGCCCTGCCACTGCCAACAGAAAACACATGAAACAAAGAGACAATTGGTTGTAATCCCACACAATGCAATGTCGGCTTTGTGTCAAAAATTGTAAAAACAAGCAGTTACAGGGAGGGAAGAAAAAAAGGTTGATGCGTTTCAAACAAGATTTATGGTTTTGTCCAAATCACGTGTGAAACGCGTCAACCTTTTTTCTCCCCTGCCTGTAACTGCTTGTTTTTTTTATTTTTGACACAATAAATCCGACATTGCATTGTGTGGGAGTACAGCCAATTATCTTTGTTTCATGTTTTTTTCTGCTGGCAGTGGCAGGGCGTGCACCCCACCGTTTGCAGCATGCTTTGAGGATTATGGTCTGTTTGACTCACCTGTGTATACCCCATCGGACTTTTTCCGTCGGAAATTCGGACTGGAAAACCAGTCATGTGTACAGGGCACTAGAGTTCTCCAACAAATCTGTCTTTTTATGGTTTACAAGTTACCTTTTAGGCCTTATGCATTAACATGCTCTTATACTGGATTTTTCTGCCAGGTGAAATATGTATGTCTACAGGCGCATTGGGATTTTAAAAGTTTATGCATATAAACTCATTTTATTGGCCTAGAATATTCATTTATTGTAGCCACCAGAATGCAGTTATGCATGTTTACACCCAGTTTATGTCGGTAAAGCTCCTTTCCAAGGGCAGGTTTGGGGGACAATGTGCATGGACACTTTTGGTTTAAATAGAGCTATGCTCGGAGGCATACGTTTTTTTTTACAGATGCCTCTAAGGGCTTGTTTACACTTGTGTTGCCTTCTAAAGAGCAATCCGTGGTGGATTGATCTTCAGACATAATTTGACAGGCGGTATTATGTCATCTGCTCACCTCCTGTTATAACCCCTAAAAATCTGCACCACAACCACATGCATTGCACACAGTTGCGTTGCAGCCCCATCCTTTTAATACGGGTCACATTCAGTGAGTGATTCTGCTCACAAGCATAAACAGTTGGGAAAAATTTTGCTGTGACGCAAAGCATCATGATCTACGTACACTCCTGTCTTATGCCTTTGCATCTTAAAAAGGAGGGGGCAATAAAAAGTGTTTTTACCCCTTAACTACAAGTGTAAATGAGACCCGAGAGCAGTTTTTGCCTGTGTTTGTAAGGCCGTATACACTTGAATTCATGGGATCTGTGGATAACTGTCAAAATAAAAGCAATTTACTGTATCCCGTATGCTAGTAAGATTGCTTTGTGGAGGCATGACAAAGCCTTTAAGGATCATTAGCGATCTCAAACATCAGAACACTTACACCCCCGCAGACACTTTCTGTAATGTAAGCAAATAACTCCCTAGACATAGATAATGTAATATGACATCTATCACTATGTTTCTATTATGTGACTTGTCTCTCTCAGACATCTTTTTCTTGTCAGAAAGACATTGACAAAAATAGCTTTAATGATGTAAAATAATTCTTCCATTGCATTCGGATATGCTTGAAACATGCAGATTGTTCTTGTCACACCAGGACAGCGATTTCAAATTAATGGATCTGCCTTCATGTTAGATAGTACAAGTTGTTGGCTGCTTTGCCAAGTATGCACTTTAATAGCGTAACGGTTCTTTTTATAGACAGATGTTTTATGTTGTTTTGTAAATGTTTGGTCTCTTAAAGAATCTTGGTAAACACTGAAAGTTATATGCAACTTATAAAGATCACCACTCAGAACTAAACCTTCTGGCTCTAGGTCACTGGGGTGAAGGGAAGTACTCCAAATCCTTGGATGTGTGGACTGGAGGAGAGTGTGTCCATATGTAACCTCACATAATAACACTGAATTTTGCTTACACAATTTATTATTGTACGCCTGTCATAGCCAATCTCGCCTTTAAGAATTTTAGATGCCTGATCAAATGGTTTCAATAGTTTGAGCCACTGATTCTGAGCAAGCATAAGTCATTCTGACACGTTCCTGAAAATGTATAACATGCTTATTCTATGTCTGTGACGCAAAAGTTTTAAAGCCAGGTCAATAGCATTTTGAGCAGGAGGCCAAAATTTATAATTCTAGGGATGCATTGTTCTGAATGTCCAGCGAGATGCGGAATTTGAAGCACTTAGTCATCCCTAACATGTACTAGTTTGTGAAGAAATGGGAAATTATACACCGGTATGTTTCTTGTGGCAGGTTTCTTTTGATACATATTTGGTTTAAAATGTTCCCGAAGCTTTTGTATATGCCGATAAACTGCTTAAAGAATACATTTATTTTTCTGTTTGGTGGCTCCCATTGAAAAATGTTTTTTTTTTATATATAAATGTCGGCAATAAAGTCGCACCTTGTACAGAGTTTCTGATGTCTTCTTTACAGTTGTATTTCATTTAACTAAATCAACCAGTTGTGAACGTGCCATCTAGAGTGCTGAAGACATTTTACACCTGAAAGGGGCCACATCATCTAGTGGTGTATAGTAGTGATAGTAAACAGGGTTCATGTCTTGTTGTTACTCCTCACTGTAACCAAATCTTCTATTGTTAATGCAAGAAATAAAGATGGGTGGGGAGATAAAGTAGAGAAGTGTTCCTTCTGTGTACTTGGATCATTATTAAACTCTTTCACATAAATGAAAAATAAAAAAATGAGTCACTAACCTGGAACACGTAGGTAGATGACTTTTGCCTTAAGGCTCCATTCACATCTATGCGACAAAACGCCCGACGCCGGACGCTTCTGCCGCTAGAGGGGAGAATTCCCATTGCTGTCTATGGAGATGGTTCACATCTCATAGACGCCGAACGCCTGTCGCCTGAAAAAAAGTCCCGGACCCTTTTTTTCAGGCGACATTGGCGTTCGCCCATTGACAGCAATGGGAATGTTTTGTCAAAAAAAAAAAAAAAAGTTTCACACTCGCGGCAAAATATGCCGCGTACGCCGTTGTCGCATTGATGTGAATGGAGCCTTAGGCTACATTTGTACGGAGATGTAGACATGGTGCAAATCTCATCAGTGACCACTGGCTTTGTGAACGGACTGTAAATACAGTCCGTTCACAAGTAATAGTACCCATAGTAAGTGGCTGCTACTATCCACATGCAGCTGTCAATCCCAGCAGCAGGAATTGATAAATTCCTGCTGCTGGGTTTTGCACCATGGCTAAATTCCCAATGCGACACCTAATGTGACCAAACTCTGGTTTTCTCAAAATTCATTCTTGCTAGGGGTATGTGACTCAAAGTACTGAAGCCATTGAGATTAATTTAATAAAGGCAAATAGGTTGTTTACTTTTCAAGGACCTTTTTCCTTTATCTTCGTGAAGGTGGTGAACTCACTTTGCAAAGAAGACCCAATCATCTGCAGGGAAAATTGTATTTTTGATTGCATGATAGAAGTTAGCTTTACCTTATTCACCAAGCTAAGTGAAATCCCTATGTATAGTGAAGAGCCCATTTTCCTCTAGCACGGTGGTCTCCAAACTTCAGCCATTTGCTTGTTTTTATCCGGCCCTTGGCACCATTTCATCTGCAGATACCAACAATGGAGCATAATTCCCCTCTCTGATTCCAATGATGGGGTACAATTTCTCCCAATGACACCAATGATGGGGCACTTTTCCCTGACAATGAATCCCAATGATGGGACACAATTCCTACCAATGATGGGGCACAATTCCTCTCAATGACACCAACAATGAGGCCCAATTACACTAATGATACCAACGATGATGTACAATTCCTCCCACTGACACCATAAATGGGGCATTGTTTTTTCCAAATGCTGTTGGACCTTTTCTACTCACCAATGGCTGCAGTCCGGTGTTCTGTCAAAAGAGCCAACTCATCAAAATCTCCAGAAGAAGGAAAATCACCGCTCAAGGTGGGTCTGCTATAGGGTCATACACAGGTGTAGGATTCCAAGGGTGCTGGCAGTGCACTAGGCAAGCATTGGCGTAAAATGAAGGATGGATGGCCGCACTCCAAACCAAACAGGTTGTCTTTATTTAAACGAACAGCAAAAACATACCAGATCACAGCAACAGAAACAGGAGGATAACCGACGTTTCGCACTGACTTAGTGCTTATTCATGGCTACATAGCCATGAATAAGCACTAAGTCAGTGCGAAACGTCGGTTACAACAGGCCTGGACTGGCCATAGGACATAGTGGGCATATGTTGGGCTGCGACGGCCCAGGGGCCGCAGGTCATGTCTCTGTAATGTAGGAGGGGTCTATGGGCTGTATTGTAGAGGGGGTCTGTACTATAGGGAGGTCTGTGTAACATGCAGGGGGTCCAGAACCAGGGATGGACTGGCCATCAGGACTACCGGGAGTTACCCAGTGGGCCGGCTGTCAGTGTCTCTCTCTCGCCTCGTCACATTTATGCTAATGCCCCTGCACCCGGCGGCAGCGCCAGCCAATAGCCATCATCACTCGACGCTTCTCTCCTCCTAAATTTACAGCCCTGCCCCCGTCCTAGCGGCGTGACGTCACTCACGGCCGTAGGCGGGAGGGGATTACTATGGGAGGAGGCCGCCTCCTCCCATAATAATTCCCTTACGCCTCCGTGGCAATTTCCCCCCAAGCTGTCCCAATTTATATGCAGAACAGCCGGGCAGGGGCACAGCAGCGGCGACTGGGTGCATGCGGTGGCATTCTGGGAATCGTAGTCCACATAAACAGCATGTTATTGGCCGAAAGGGGGCATGTGTGTGGCCGCATGCTGTGGCATTCTGGGAATTGTAGTCCACGGAGCGCCCTGCTCTGAGCTGATCACGTGTGGATGCGGCCAGGCGGGGCTGGTCTTTGGTGGTGATCGTGACCACTTGCTGCCGGAGTTCCGCCTCTCTGCCTGGTGCGCTGTGTATTTTCCGAGGTCTCTCTCATCTACCCCCTCTGTCAGCCCTGCCCCCTTGGTCAGCCCCCCTCTGTCAGCCCTGCCCCCTTGGTCAGCTCCCCTCTGTCAGCCCAACCTTCTCTGTCAGCCCACCGCCTCTGTCAGTCCCCCCTCTATCAGCCCCCCTTTCTGCCGCCGTCTGTCAACCCACCCCCCTCTATCAGCCCCCCTTTCTGCCACCCTCTGTCAACCCACCCCCCTCTGTCAGCCCCCATTCTCTGTTGCCCTCTGTCAGCCCACCCCTTTCTCTGTCAGCCCACCCCTCTCTGAAAGCCCCCACCTCTGTCCCCCCTCTCCCGCTGTCAGTCCCCCCTGTCAGCCCACCCCTGTCAGTCCCCACTCTGTCAGGCCCCTCTTTGTCACCCTCTGTCAGCCCCCCTCTGTAAGCCTACCCCTTCTCTGTCAGCCCACCCCCCTCTGTTAGCCCACCCCTCTCTGTCAGCCCCCTCTCTGTCCCCCCTCTTCCTCTGTCAGCCCCCCTGTCAGCCCACCCCATCTCTGTCAGCCCACCCCCCCCTCTGTCAGCCCCCCCATCAGCCCACCCCTTCTCTGTCAGCCCACCCCCTGTCAGTCCCCCCTCTATCAGCCACCCTTTCTGCCGCCCTCTGTCAGCCCCCATTCTCTGTTGCCCTCTGTCAGCCCACCCCTTTCTCTGTCAGCCCACCCCTCTCTGAAAGCCCCCATCTCTGTCCCCCTCTCCCTCTGTCAGTTCCCCCTGTCAGCCCACCTCTTCTCTGTCAGCCCACCCCTGTCAGTCCCCGCTCTGTCAGCCCCCTCTCTGTCACCCTCTGTCAGCCCCCCTCTGTAAGCCTACCAATTCTGTCAGCCCACCCCTCTCTGTCAGCCCCCTCTCTGTCCCCCCTCTTCCTCTGTCAGCCCCCCTGTCAGCCCACCCCATCTCTGTCAGTCCAACCCCCCTCTGTCAGCCCACCCTCTGTCAGTCCCCCCATCAGCCCACCCCTTCTCTGTCAGCCCACCCCTGTCAGTCCCCGCTCTGTCAGCCCCCTCTCTGTCACCCTCTGTCAGCCCCCCTCTGTAAGCCTACCCCTTCTCTGTCAGCCCACCCCTCTCTGTTAGCCCACCCCTCTCTGTCAGCCCCCTCTCTGTCCCCCCTCTTCCTCTGTCAGCCCCCCTGTCAGCCCACCCCCCCCCCTCTGTCAGCCCACCCTCTGTCAGTCCCCCCATCAGCCCATCCCTTCTCTGTCAACCCACCCCCTGTCAGTCCCCCCTCTGTCAGCCCCCCTCTCTGTCACCCTCTGTCAGCCCACCCCTTCTCTGTCAGCCCCCCTCTCTGTCAGCCCATGCCTCTGTCCGCCCACCCCTCTCTGTCAGTCCCCCTCTCTGTCAGCCACAGCAGGGTGCACCATTCCAGCCACCCACTGACCCAAAGCAGAGAGCCAGGCTAGCCACCAATAGCAGAGTGCACCATGCCAGCTACTCACCCACTACTCACCCACTGGTCCACAGCAGGGAGCCAGGCAGCCACCCACAGAAGCAAGTTACTCACAGCGACCCACCCACAGCAAGGCCAGGGTTACAGCCACCCATAGTGACCCACCCACAGCAGGGCTAGGGTGCCAGCCACCCATGGTGACCCACCCACAGCAGAGCCAGGGTGCCAGCCAGCCACCCACGGTGACCCACCCACACCAGGAAACCAGACAGTCACAACAAGGTGTCAGCCAGCCACAGAAGCCAACCGGCCACGGTGACCTTCCACAGCAGGATGCCAGCCAGCCACCCATGGTGACTCACCCACACCAGGGAGCCAACCAGCCACAGCAGGGCGCCTGCCAGCCACCAACAGGAGCCAGCCAGCCACCCACCAACAGGACTCAGGAGCCAGTCACAGCTACAGTACCCAGTGAAGGTAAGAGGAGCGCTACACAGTGCCAATTTTATTTATTTATTTGTGAGAGGTTGGGGCAGGGGGTTTTACTTATGTTTTTTTGCGCAATTGCGTATAGTTTATATACTGGTTTTGTGTGTGTTTGCAAAAACAAAGTGGGCTGGTCTGGATGAAGTCCAGGGCCACATTTTTGTCCCAGTCCATCCCTGTCCAGAACTGTTAGGGGGGTGTCTGTGTAACAAACTGTGGGGGGCTGTGTAATGTAAAGGGGTGCAGAGGTGTGGTGCTATGTAATGTAAAGGGGTGCAGGGTAATGTAAAAGGGTCCAAAGGTGCTGTGTAAAGGGGTCCAGAGGTGCAGGGTGCTGTGTAATGTAAAGGGGCCCAGAGGTGCAGGGTGCTGTGTAATGTAAAAGGGTCCAGAGGTGCGGTGCTATGTAATGTAAAGGGGTCCAGGGTGCTGTCTAATACTCACTCATATGGTCTACTGTAGTGTATACGCTGCCGGTGTTCATTGAAAAGAGGCAAGTCGTCAAAATGTGCAATTACTTCTGCTGGAAAGAAACCAGAACTGACTTAAGTGGAGATTTTGACAGAACACCAGCCCCTATAGTCTGAAGAACAGTAAACTTGCCCTTTGTTTATAAAGTTTGGGGGCCCCTGCTTTAGCAAATTAACCCTATAAATTGCTAGAAATTTGGTTTTAGGTGTACAAAACCAGAGTGGGCAAACAAAATACCACTGCCAATGAAAAATATGTGGATGACAACCTTATGCGAATATTAAATAAAATGGGTCTTGTAAAAGAATTAGATGGTCCAACTTAGTAGATTTCCATTCTTCTAATCTAAATATAGAACATGAGCTCTGGGAGGCGTAGCCGGATGAGTCGGGCTGTTGAGAGAAGAGGAATGACTATAGTGCTTCTTCTGTAAACTTTAAGGATGAATTTAAGAATATGTCCAAAGCCTGGCTACAGGTTCCTTTTAAATCTACACATTTCCAGCTGTTGTTCCATGTACCCCGTAGTTTTGTTAAGCACGGCACTTCAGAGATCTGTACAGCGAGTGTTTCTTAATATTCTTTAATGTATCTAAGAACAAATGTCACATCATGGCATCTGCTATCACTTGGGAATTCTCGTGCCCCTGACCAAAGTTCAGTTTCTGAAAGTCATCTTTGATATCGAGGAATGATTTGTTCTTGGTTTCTGGTACAATGAAGTAAATAAAAGTGGCTATTAAGATGCACACCACGAGGAAAAACAGGAAGCAAAACTGATTTAACCCTTTCTAGAAAGATAAGGAAAAAAAGCAGTATAGTAAAATGCAGTTAAAGTTCATCACACAATGATATGACTTTTGTCTAGCTATGATTAGCTGCTGTTAAATACACTTTACACTCATATATATAATTATTTTTTATTATTAAAAATATATATATATATATATATATATATATATATATATATATATATATATATATATATATATATATATATTTTTTTTTTTTTTTTTTTTTTTTTTCTAGGAAGATGATCAAAATTTTTAAAAAGGAAGTCCAAAACTGTTTAACACTCAGCTATTTCCCTAATCAAGAAAAGGCATACTTATACCCATAAAGTGCAACATCATTTTTGTTGAATAAAAATCAATCCCCTCTGGGGAAACAAGTTGAATTGCAATTATTTTTGCAGATTTATACTTTTTTTTTTCAGTGAGGAAGAAATTTGAAGCAACATATGACATTAGTTTACAACATTTCTTATGTGGTAGTTAATACACTTCATCATACTATATCATTTTTTAGCAAAATATGTAGTTTATATTAACATACACTATATTACCAAATGTATTGGGACACCTGCCCTTAAACGCACCAGAACTTTAATGGCATCCCAGTCTTAGTTTAGGTTTAATATTGAGTTTGCCCACCCTTTGCAGCTATAGCAGCTTCGACTCTTATAGGAAGGCTGTTCACAAGGTTTAGGAGTGTGTCTATGGGAATGTTTTTTTGAAAAATAATTTTTATTGTCATTTTCGTACAGCATACCAAAAACAAACACAGAACAATTGAGTCAGTCTGATACCAAACCTCACTCTCCAACAATTCCAAAAATAAAACTCAGAACACGTGTCAGCATTGGGCCCGCAGCATAACTCTGAGGCTCAAAATAAGAACATAATACTAGTATATATCATGGGTGCTTAAAGGGAAAACTCTGTAAGGCAAACTTACACAGGTCCCCTTCCGGGCTTGCTGACCTGTATTGCACATTCTAAGCCCTGGTACATCCGCGTCAGGAGCCCAGGGCTTAGAAATCCTCTAGGGGGACTTTTAGAGCATTCTAATTGGTCAGCGCCGACCAATCAGCAGCCGCATAGCCCGTCCTGTCAGCTATGGAGTAGACACAAGACTGGAGTGAGGATTTATAAGCCCTGGGCTCCTGGTGCAGATATACCGGGGCTTAGAACTGGCAAATACGGCAGGACCTGGGGAATACACTTTAAATTCAGCATCAAACAATGGCATTATTTTAGCTCTATACATCTCCGACCCATGGATCAATTATAACATCAATTGAGCATGGTAAAGACTTGTGTACAAGGATGGACACTCCTCTGGCATAAGAGGAGAATATGGCTTGTTGGATCCAAGGGCGTTTTAGAGCTAAAATGTTATTACCCAACAGGTGGGTCTCTTGTAAAAAGATTATATGGGGATGTCTAGCCTGTAAATATTTCAGCACTAAGGCCCTTTTAGATTTGGAATTGAGTCCCCTGACATGATGCCATGGCTGTAGTAACCAAATGCAACCAGTAGATGGGAGCCTAATTACAGAAATGGAGCCCAGAGCCATACACGACCACTTACAACGCTGAGACATACATATATACCAGAAAAAAAATTGTGTTATCAAATAACTTTTGGGGCCTGAGCGCCCGTTTCTAATAAATAGACCGGAAACTGTGAGAGTGCAAATAATTCACTCATAGGAGGGTGACAAACAAAAAAAAAAAAAGAAAACCCCCCCAAAAATTTGCCAAATGTGGTTACTCCACATTAACTCATTAAATCCCCATGATTAAAAAAATAATAAGTCAATCCCTGTCTCGCCAGCATAGTATTCTCAAACAAACGAGAACTGTGTTGGAGGACTTGATTCCCAAAACAACCAACTTGAATAAACTTTACTATGGGGTTACACCTTGAAGTCCCCCCAAGTAAACGAAAGAAGGGGGGGGGGGAACAACAGTTCAAGTCTTAAAGTTCCAGTCCACAAACAAAAGAAAAAAATATATATATCCAACAGAGAACTCCAATTCCCACATATCTTGTCAGGATATAATATGGAATGTGTCCGTTTATGCACAGGAATACATTAAGGCTGTCTTGGTGAGCAGATTAAAAAAGGGAAAAGAGAATAAAAAACTTCAAAAAACAAAAATTTAAAAAATCAGACTACAGCCTCAATGAGCCGGCAATCCGGGTCTACCATGCATGTAGGATCTCATAGGCAAAAAGGTAGCACACATCAATGCCACAGCAGGAGCATCAAATCAGAGCATCCAGCCACTCTGAGACATCCAAAGTAGATTCAAAGAATTTCACCGTAATCCGATGTTCCACACGCAATTTACTAGGATACAGCATGCTGTAGGTGAGCCCCTTTTCCCGGAGTCGTTTTCTCACTTCCACAAAGGTGCGTCGATGCCTCTGAAGGGAAGAAGTGGATGGTGGTATTTTTATCCCAGAGCTGGGGTTGTTTCCTGGCTGCAGCAAGCGCAAGGTCCCGATCCCACTAGTTTAAGGAGCGAACCAGAAACCGCCTTGGCGGCAACCTCTGTGGACGTGGACCCGGCGGGACCTTATGGGCACACTGCACAATGTAGACAGAAGAAACCTGGGTTTATTTCAGGACATCTTTGAAGAAGGCTTCTGCAAAGCTAGCGGTATTGGGCCCCTCTGAAGCCTCTTGGAGACCCACCACCCTCACATTATTGCGGCGCAACCTGTTCTCTATCTCTAATCTTTACAGTGTGCTGCAGTTCTGTCAAAGTATGAGAAGTGGTAGCAGTGGTATCTTCCACATAAGAGATATGGGATTCTGCAGTAGTTAGACGACTCCTGAACTTGTTCAGGTCTTGTCCAATCAGGCCACACTCCAGTGACAGGGAGTCAATCCTGCCCCATCGGTAATGTTTTGCTGGCCTCTATGGCCCCTAGGATGGCCTTGGTAGACTCACCATCATGGTGCTACTCTGTATCCACAGGCTGTACTGGATCCCTGCCATCAGGATCCATTATTAGCAGTGATGCTAGTGTATTCTGCACAGCACCAGACCGCCTGCCTCAGAGGCTGAGGCAGCTGCTTCTTGGCCAATAGTTTTCTAGTGGTAATAGAAGGATCAGGGGGGAGTCCCCAACCCGATGCCATGTGTTCACTTAGCAGGATGGTACCCTTTACAGGAGGATACAAGAGGATTCTTCAGCCTGGGAGCCAGAAGTTCTCTCCTAAGCATATATAAATGTAAACTCTTAAGGTTTGACCTCATATTATATGGTTTTGGTAAATCTGAAGACACAAATCTGCAGAAAATCTAATAGTGTGTATGGAGTGGAGACTGCGAGCCATGCCTTCTCGTCCAATATCATAGCCAGACCACACAAATGTGAAAATAATGGTCAAACATTCCCATAGACACACTCCCAAACCTTGTAGACAGCCTTCCCAGAAGAGTTGAAGCTGTTATAGCTGCAAAGGTTGGGCCAATGCAATATTGAACGCTACGAACTTGGGATGCTATTAAAGTTCATGTGCGTGTAAAGGCAGGTGTCCCAATACTTTGGGTAATATAGTGTATTTGGGAATCAAGCTATAGTCTGGTTTACTACTTTCCCTCCTCCTCTAATTCACTCACTGCCTCTCCTAAAAAGCCTGTAATAAGTCAGAGATCACAATGCAAGCAGTCTTGTTGGAATCTGGCATCAGTGGTGCAAGTGGGATAGAAAGCTTATTTAATTATTTTGTTTACCAGGAAATTATTCTTTTATCAGATATTTGCATAACTAAAGCCCTGTACATTCGATCAGAATATCGTACAAACACAAATACAATTCTCGGACGATACCAGATCATACGTTTTCGTTTAGTCAGTACAATTTTTGTCTGAAAATACAATACAAATACATTACAACCAGTGGTGGTGCATCCATAGTGAGCGCAAGAGTGCCGCCCCTTCTCTCCTGCACCGTCACTCAACAATACATAGATTCATGCAATGCATGAATCTATGTATTGTCGCTGCTGCCAACCACTGTTCAGGTGGCCGGCCCCCTGTTGAGCGCTGGCCATCTGAATAACAGCGGTGGGTGTGTTTTGGAAGTGTCTATCAGGGCCAGTGGCTCTGATAGGCTTCCCGATTACAGCCTGTGGGCTCTAATCGGCTTCCAAATGGTTAACCAGAGGGCGCACAGGTTGTGCGTTTCCTGGTTAACACTGACACACGTCTCAGCCAATCAGGTTCACCAGGTCTGGATACCGGTCACCTGATTGGCTGAAGCAACATTGAGGGCTGGAGAAGACCGAGGGATCGTGGAGGAGGATGACTGACCCAAGAAAGGGAGGGGGGGGCAATCTGACGGTATTTTGGGGAAATCAAGCAGCGTTTTATGGGGCAAACTGGCGGCATTTTACGGGGAAAACTGGCGGCAATTGATGGGCACAGTGGTGACAATTGATGGCACAGTGGCGACAATTAATGGCACAGTCTCTGCGTTTAATGGCACAGTGGCGACGATAATGGCACAGTGGCTGCAATTAATGGCACAGTGGCTGCAATTAATGGCACTGTGGCTGCGTTTGATGGCACAGTGGCAACAATTGATGGCACAGTGGCTGCGTTTGATGGGCACAGTGGCGACAATTGATGGCACAGTGGCAACAATTGATGGCACAGTGGCTGCGTTTGATGGGCACAGTGGCGACTATTGATAGCACAGTGGCTGCGTTTGATGGCACAGTGGTAACAATTGATGGGCACAGTGAGGCTGCAATTGATGTTTTTTTTTCCTTTGTTTGCGCCCCCCAAAAATTTTTGAGCACCAGCCGCCACTGATTACAACACTTCCAAATTTTTATCCTGTTGTACGAGAATTTTCATACTTTAGTAACCTATTCGTTTTCAATATGGAGACTAGCATGCAAAAAGACAAAAAAAAAAAAAAAACGGATGATCATTCTTTCTATAATTTCATTGTGTGTACTAGGCTTTAAGATATGCTGGGGGTTCAGTGTTTCCTAATACAACAGGTGAGGCTGATCATATGAAGGCAGATCAACTTACATGCTGATATATAAGCACTGGAATAAAGCCTGAAAACATTCCTAAAGATTTTACTGACAAGACTACTTTCATATGAATCCTGCCCTAGGGTCAAGGGCTGTCAAACCAACCTAAAATCCAGATGCTATGTGCACTTAAGTGACTGTAGGAGAAACACATACAAATGATACTTACTACTATGAAAGGGAACACCATTCCTATAACAAAAAAGCTGATCCAGTTTACAGATCCACCAATCATGAATGCTCCAGCTCGTGCTGATTGTGTAAACAATTCTGCAGTTAAGGTATTTGTAACGCCACCTGTGAAATTAAGGCGAACAATATCTTGATGATGTACCGTAATATAATGGGCCACTCTAATCAACACAAAATCAAGCTGTATCTGTTTCTCATGCTGCATCCTAGTAGAGAGAGCACAAAGAAGTGCAATTTATGTGTAGCTTATCTTACCTGGCCCTAGACCGAAGCTCAATATAAATGCAAGCACTGCAGACATGCTTAAATACGGCACCCATGAATAGGCATCCTATGGGAATGCAAAAAAAGAATTATTATTTGCTGCAGCAAAATACTCTGTATCACTTTACAGTAATACTGCATAAAATATATTGAACTCTGTGCACATTTTTTTTTAACCTAACCGATCGTAAATTATTCTGGCCAATGAAATGAATTCATGGCCAAACGTATGACGCGCCTAAACACGTTCCAGGAGGAAAGGCATCTAGTGTGCATGGGGTCTAACTGAAGCCCAGATGGGGGAGGCCTGCCTACTCCCAACTCCTGCAGTCCGGCTCCTCTCTCGAGTACACGCACAAAAATACACTTAAAAGAGAAAAAAAAACTGATGCCCAGATGAAAAGGGAGTATTACTTGGTCTGGAAACACGTTGGCTGCTTTTTAGTGCAAATCAATGAATCAAGTTGGACTCTTTAATATTTTAGTCTTTTGCTCCTTCCATTGGTACATGTTCTTTTCTAATTTCCTTAATGCGGACATATATATCAAACCCCCCCCCCCCTCTTCCTCACTCTACTTTAGAAAAGGTGAATTACTGTGTGTTACATAGTTACAAGGTTAGGTTAAAAAATTACTCGTCCATGGAATTAAACCAAAAGACAAAAAAAAGACAATAAAAATTAAATACCTGTATTCTCAAAACCCTAAACCTTCAATCCAGAGGAATACAAGATACCCTTATGAAGTGAGGTCCAATTTGCTCCAGTGGGGGAAAAAAATCTTTCCCAATCCCTTGTGGCAGGGGACCATCAAACTTTCTTAACAAAGGGCCAGTTCTCTGCTTTTGATGCTTTAGGGAGGCTGGACTGCGGCCGGTAGAAGTGAAAATGCCTAGCATTTGCTTGTTTCTTGTTTCAGTGACCATATAATGTGATGGAAAATCGAAATGGCTACTGAAACAGCCATAACGATTCTAACCCTTACCCACTTTGTTTATATATATATATATATATATATATATATATATATATATATATATATATATATATATATATATATATATATATATATATATATATATATAAAAGCTTTGACTGGAGTTTTGCTTTAACTCCTTTAACAATCATGACCTGCTGATCTGGAGTGAAGATGCTCAGAAGATGCTCTGTTTACAAGCCTGTAAGTCCTCGTACACAAAAACCAGCAAGAAACTTGCTGGGAGATATTTTTTTGCCGAGGAAACCGGTCGTGTGTACATTTTCGTTGAGGAAACTGTCGAGAAACTCGACGAGCCAAAAAGAAAGCATGTTCTCTATTTCCTCGACGGAAATGGAGAAAATTGGCTTGTCGAGTTTCTCGACGGCTTCATAAGGAACTCGACGAGCAAAACAAAGTGTTTCGCCCATCGAGTTTCTCGGTCGTGTGTACGAGGCCTTAGTGTTCATTGTGCAGGCATTGCCTGTGGTGAAGAGGATTATTGATCTGATACGATCAAACCATTCAAAACAAGTCATGGCTGTCCTAATGAGGTAAGCAAATAGGTTAGGTGGTTTTTAGGGCAGGTTCCTAGGTTTTAGGGCAGGTACAAATCTTGTCTAAGAGCTGACACCAATATGCCTAATATACTTATTAGTCAGAAAAGCCTCTTCTGAATAAGTTCCCCCTTCTTACTAGGGCCTTGTTTACCCTGACCTCATGGATGATCCCTTCTGGCTGCCATGCCACTGTCCAAGGTGTAGTGAGTAGCACTTTCGCCTAGCAGCAAAAGGGTCGCTGGTTCGAATCCCGACCACGACACCATCTGCCTGGAGTTTGCATGTTCTCCCTGTGCCTGCGTGGGTTTCCTCCGGGTACTCCGGTTTCCTCCCACACTCCAAAGACATGCTGGTAGGTAAATTGCATCTTGTCCAAATTGGCCCAGTATATATATGTATATCTGTGTGTATGACTGTGTGTCCCAAGCGTGTCACGATCCTACGGGGTAAAATGACCGCACCAGCCAAGCAGACACTGGCTGGAAAAAGCACCCAGAGGCGATTCAGTTCGCATGAGTAGCGCTATACAAGTCATTCATTCATTCATTCAGTAGGACCTCCCCAGTGGCTATTGAGAATAGTCATATCCCAGTATAAAGTGAAAGTAAATCTAAAAAGGGACACAAAACGAACATTTCTCTCTAAGAATGTGGTGCTGTCTCTGCTCTTTGGACTTGTTTTTTACTTTTAAAAGTGTAAGATGTAGTACAGGTTCACTTTAATTTCCTGTTGGTATTCTTTGTTATTCCCCTTTAAACCCCTTTATTTATTTTAAAATAGTGTATACAGTGAAATATAACTAAAAATATCACTCCTCATATACATGGAAGAAACATCACAGAAAGTTCAATTGAGATCTTGTACACATGAATAGTGAAAGCTAGGGTAACAATACAAGATCTTGCATGAAAGTTCAATTGAGATCTTGTACACATGAATAGTGAAAGCTAGGGTAACAATACAAGATCTTGCATGAAAGTTGGTTAAGCATGTTAGATATAATGAAACATTTGACAAGAAGCAGAAGTGTTATGCCGCGTACACACAATCGGTTCGTCTGATGAAAACGGTCTGATGTTTTTTTTCCCATCGGTGAAAAAACTTAGAACCTGTTTTAAAATGATCTGATGGTTAAAAAACCGATAGAAAAAAACAATCGTCTGTGGGGAAATCCATCGGTTAGAAATCAACACATGCTCAGAATCAAGTCGATGCATGCTCGGAAGCATTGAACTTCATTTTTCTTAGCACATCGGTGTGTAAATGTCACCGAGTTCTGACACGATTGTTTTTTTAACTGATGGTGTGTAGGCAAGACTGATGAAAGTCAGCTTCATCGGATATCTGATGAAAAAATCCATCAGACCGTTTTCATCGGATGAACCGATCGTGTGTACAGGGCATTACATGTAGGGATTAAAGTTTCAATGTACTTGATTCTGCAAATCCTGTAGTGGCATAAAGACAAAATTGTTCAAATTCTCTGGTTGAGTATAAGTGTACTGTACAAGAAAGAAAAAAAAGGGGAGGGGGGCAGGAGTGGGAGAGGATAATGAGAGAAAGGGGAAAAATGCATCACTTCCAAAACGCCCATCTTTGTGTCACGCAATATTGTCCAGAGAATACAGGTACACCCTCCGCTTTAAATGTCTTATGTATCGGGTAGAAGAGATAATTATCTGGTATTCTACTCCAAGGGGGTGACCCAGAGAGAATGGAAGGGAAGTGAACTGGTAAGAGAGGGGAAAGGGTAGGTAACTGATGGGGAATGAGAGGGGAAATTGGGTATCAAGATGTCCAGGAAATAGGAGCCACATAGTCATTACATTTCTTTTCAAAATGAATCAAGGGTCATTTATTAACCCAAGTTTAATTCAGTTCTTTGATGGCTTTATAGGTCTTGGAGGATTGAAAGCCTTTGCATTCCTGCCATCAACGCTGTATCCTGGCCTAGACCAACAAGGCCCAGGCCTTGGGCAGCACTTTGCAGGGGGGCAGCATGGAAAGAGTCCACGACGGCTTGTGCTACACTTAGTGTAACGCAAGTTGCTTCTAATTTTGACTGTCCTATCAGCCTGAACCACAAACCTTCCTCACTGTGCTATATGTTTTCTGCTACACCATTGGCATGGTTATATCTTCTTAGTCCTCTCCATAAAACTATCAGAAATTTGTGCTTAAAGTAGAACTATAGGCAACACTTTTATTTTTTTTAATTTTGGATAGAGTAAGGGAGGGTTATAGCCCCTGTCAGTTTATTTTTTACCATCCTGTCCCATTGCAAAGATTTCCTCTCACTTCCTGTCCCATAACCAAACAGGAAGTGAGAGGAAATCTATGCAAATTAAGGGAATCTGTTGCCTCAGGCTCTCAGAACTAGTGTCCCGGCTCCAAAATTTCAGAGCAGGTCTTAAACAGAATGGGGGTGGCTTTGACAGGAAGGGGTGGGTCATATTTAAATTAGGGGGTGCACACGTTTAATCAGGCCTAGGGCAGCACACAACCTAAATACACTACTGCTATCCACCCATGACTTTTCACAGTGCACTATTGTAAGGGGTACCCGTAAATGTTTAATAGTACATTTATAACGTGGCATTATTAGGCACAACACAAAACTAGGATAATTTTAGAATCACATGCTCCTCCTGTGATTTGCAAGCATGTGAATCCCTATTCACCCTGACAGTGTTATCGCAGTGCACTAATGGAAGGAGCCCCATTAATGTTTTCTCTTACTAGTACATTTAGTAGGAATTATTAGAAAAGACACACTAGGATTATTGTATCACGCGTTTGCATTATCCTATCATATACCACGTGGTACACTCTTGAGAAAGACACAATCAACCTTTTTCTTTTTTGCTTCCAGTTATAGAAATCTCCTGAGGTAGAATAAGAACTTTCCATCAGAAGCTGCTCATGAGATAAAGATGTGATGGCAAACTGCAATGGGCATGAAGTAAACAAAATCAACTCAACATTTACATTCTCTTTTAACACAGAAAAATGGGTTAGTTAACTCTGTAAAATTTTGACAAAATGCCAGTACAAAATATTAGTATTTGAACACCTTACACATACCTACCGACAGCTACCCATTTTGAGAGACAGGTAAGGACAAAGAAGTGGGGGGGGGGGTACGGTTGTGAGTTCCGTTGCAATAGCCAATAGAGAGAGTGATTACAGCCTGAATACCAAAATTATTAAAACATAATAAGAAAAAGGACAATAATCATTTAGTATTATTGGAAAACCCTGTACCTGAAATGTCAGGGTTATAGTCATTAAAATACACCAAAATGCCATCATAGTGTATCCTCCAATGATAAGGACTCTTCTTCCAGCTCTATCTATGAGTAGCCCCTAAAAGTGGGGAAAAATAATATAAATTATACATACAGAACTCGCTTCATTATTGCCAACACATTCCGAAATACTGTATCGTTGTCACCTCAACCTGAAAACACGTGTCATGGAGCAATAATACACTGTATGTGCATTTCACTGGCATCCCCCACCACGCTTTAAAGTGTTTCTTACACACAGGCAGTAAGTACACACCTTTGTGTTATACCATTATTAGGATCTGTCTTGTGTGTCAGCAGGTACAAAGATTGCCAACCTACCCCTATAACTGCTGCTATGCCCAAGCAATAAATGCTCTGTGATTCATTTGTGTTGAAAAAATAATCTTTTAAGTGAACTGCAGAAAACAAGACAGCTATTCAATCAAACCTGTATACAAAAACAGAAATGATTAAACATTATTTCAAAATAAAATTTCTGGTCTTTAAAAAAAAAAAAAAAAAAAATCATGTAAGTGCTGTCTTAAAATGCTGTGCCTTTTAAACGGAATGCTTTCTAATTTTGCTAAAAGCTCTGTGCTAACTTTTGCCAGTTATACAAACAGGAAATTATATTTCTGAGGGTAATCTACATACAAAAAAATGCACACATCAGCAGTTGGTTTGTGTGGCAATGTGTATGCAACTTAAAGAAAAAAACAAAAAACACAACACTAAACAACAAAAATGACGAAAAAAAATGCACTGGCTCCATATGTCACAGTATAAATGGTGTACCCGGCCTCAATTGCACTAAATATTAAAACTGGACTATATGAACACTAACTAGTTAGGACCCCAAGCAGCTGTAATATGTAAGGATAAGCAGCAAGGTCAAGGCCCTAATTGCACAAACCCATTCTTACCAGTGGAGAAATACAAAAAAAAACTGTTATAGGCTTCTTATTTAAGGAAAGTACAAAGGCAAGGTGGACAATCGATGGGCATAGTCTAGGTTGGAACAAAAACTACCAACATCCAGGCGCTACCAGCTTGTAATTGAGTGTATGTAGATGAAAAAAGAAGTAATTAAGGTCATTAACCCAGCTGCTCAGACTATTCCACTCTGAGTTGTGGAATGATAAATTCAAAGAAACATACAAATAGGAACGCTATATGGAAATTTGCCACAAAATGGTGGCAAAATGTCTCGAAACGCATTGCCATGGTAAGCTGGTAGCTTGCTCCTAGTGTGTTTGAGCTCACTTCCTGTCTGCTGTGTCATCACTTCCAGTTTGCAGGTCGGTGTTTGGCCACCATCTGTGAGAGCCCCCCTTGGAGCACCCTTGAAGTTCCCCTGGACATATCACTGTTTGGATCATGCACCAACTGTCCTCCTGGGTTTCCTCCACCTTTATGGGCTGGTATGCAACATCTTATGAATTTGCCCCCACCATACAGGCTCATGCTAGTTTACTGTCTTAATTATTTTATCCTACAAGGCTTATGATGCCATTTTTTAATTGAAAAACATTTTTTATTTTGGATTGTTTGAACATATGATTTATTTGGCAGAATTTTACCACAGAGAACTGTTATATTGAGACATTTTAGCACCATTGTGTGGTAATTTTCCATTAAGCGCTGTGTTCCTTTGGATGATCCAGGCCAGGGAGAGTTGAGAACCACTGTTGTTGTACATGGGAAGAATGGTTTAAAATCCACATACAAGCTTTGCTGACTGAACAATGAAAGAGCAGCAGCACACTGATAAGTTCACCCCCTGCTCTCCCTTGTGTGAGGAAGCATTAGGAGTAATAGAGCACTGCCAGTCTCACACTAGTAGCCCTCCTTTATTACTTGGGGTCCTGGTGTGCAAGGTATCATATCATATCAATATATAAATGTGGAACATATAACTCATATAATGGGTGTTTCTTATATTTTCTCAGAGTTTGTGGTAGCCACAGTTTGACAAATATTTCTACTGTCCCAAGCAACCATCATAGTGTAGATCCACATTTGTGTGTATATATATATATATATATATATATATATATATATATATATATATATATATTGTGACAGGAAGTCAGGTAAATCTGTGGGTGTTGTCACAGACGGGAGATACATTTTTGCCTTGTTTAGACAATACACCAATTATTATCAGGTGTTGGCTGCAGAAGGTTTAAGGGTGTTGGAAAACTTCAGCTGTTCAGAATGAGGCAATTAAGGCCTCTATAAGTAATCCAGAGAATTACTACTGATTGCTGCATCCTGAGGCTTTTTGAGTGAAGGAGAGCAGTGAGCAGAAATACTTCTGAAGAGGTGAGGTGCTGTTGATTTTTCTGTGTAATAAAAAAATCAAAAGACTATTGTTTTTCTGCTGTATGACCAGCAGTGTCGGCCCAGCAGTAGGCTGTGCCAGACTCCATAGATAGGTTCCTGTGTGCCGAAGGTAGACGCCCCAAGTGGCCAGGGTTTATTTTGTGTTTGATTTTGTTTATGCTGTTTGGATGCTTGCACTTGTTTCCAGCAAGATAGAAGAATAAACCAAATGTTTTCAACAGTCTTCGGCTGTTTCTCTGTATCGTTCAGTGTGTAGTGAACCCATCCAGGGGGTCACACACCCCCGCTACCGAGCTAACCCCTTACAATATATATATATATATATATATATATATATATATATATATATACACACATACAGTATCTCACAAAAGTGAGTACACCCCTCACATTTTTGTAAATATTTTATTATATCCTTTCATGGGAGAACACAGTGAGTGTACAGCTTGTATTACAGTGTAAATTTGCTGTTCCCGCAAAATAACTCAACACAGAGACATTAATGTCTAAACCGCTGGCAACAAAAGTGAGTACACCCCTAAGTGAAAATGTCCAAATTGGGCTCAAAGTGACAAAATTTTGTGTGGCCACTATTATTTTCCAGCACTGCCTTAACCCTCTTGGGCATGGAGTTCACCAGAGCTTTACAGGTTGCCACTGGAGTCCTCTTCCACTCCTCCATGACGACATCACAGAGCTGGTTGATGTTAGAGACCTTGCGCTCCTCCACCTTCTGCTTGAGAATGACCCACAGATGCTAATTAGGGTTTAGGTCTGGAGACATGCTTGGACAGAGTGCAGAGTTCAGAAGTGCGCTATGTACAGAGTGCAGAGTTCAGGAGAAAAAGCTAGGTACAGGGTGCAAAGTTCACGCGTGTGCTATGTGTGCTACAAAGTTCCATCGTTCAGAAGTACGCTATGTAGAGTGCAGAGTTCAGGTGTGCGCTACACACAGGGTGCACAGTTCAAGAGTGAGCAGAGATCATGCGTGTACTATGTACAGAGTTCAGATGTAAGCTACACATATTGTGCAGAGTTCAGGAGTGCGCTATGCACAGAATGCGGAGTTCAGATGTGTGCTACACACATTGTGCACAGTTCAGGAGTGAACAGAGATCAACCTTTCCTGTCCCATACCCACAGCAGCTCTCCTTTCCCCTGCAGAACAAAATCTTAAACTTACTGTGGCTGGTCAGGCTGCCGCCACGGGCTTCTCTTGATGCTGCGGGTGTGAGGCTAAAGCGGCCAAGTGGATACTCCGCCCTACCCCCTCCTCTGTTGTATAAGGAGAGCAGGGAGGGATTTGTGTGTGTAGACACTAGAGGAAGAGGAACGGAAGGCTCCAATGGTAAAAAAAAAAACAGCCGCCAACAGTGTACTCCATCCTGTGCCAGGTGTTGGTACACGGAGAGGGTTCCAGAGCCCGCTCCTGCTGCCACTCTGCTTGTATCTCCTTTCTGCATTGGCCACCCAACTGCCACTGTGCTTATTGCGCTCAGGGTGGTTAGGGTGTGCCCAGGCACACCCGCCACACCCCAATGCGCACGCCTATGGTCAAAAGGTTTGTCTTGTTAGAGAGAGTAAAGAACATAACAAAGTTCAGATGTTTGTAGATGCTGTAGAGTTAAACTAGCTAACATTTTTTACAGCTCTTCTATACTCCCGGGTCAAGATTTCTGTACTTGAATTCCTAAAACCACCAGTAAAAGATGAGGTTGGTAATTTGCTGGGTTGGTGATTTATTTTATTTGGTAAAAATGCAGCAGGAGGAGAAGTGAGAAAACCCAAGGGTAGAAAGGAACACAAGTCCAAGGAGAATTATGGTGAGCCGAGTTCCTTAAGTCCTTGTGAGATGTAGGAAACCTGTATTTTAAATATAAATTTAGGATGGAATTGCCTTTGAATATGTTTAAAGTTGAAGAATAAATCGGTATAATAAAACAAGTGACTTACACATGTTAGAGCTGTGATACATTCACAGACTCCAGTTCCCAGTGTAACATATGGAATGTTTTGTTCGGGTATCCCAGCATTTTTAAATACGTATTCTGCATAAAAATAGATCTGTAAAGACAAACCGGATAATAAAAGCTGCACATTTTTTAGTAATAGTATAAAGAATTTTATTCCAATGTTCATCATTTATTTGCCGCTGGGAAATACTTGAATTTGCTTTTCGCTCTATGAGAGAGCTATAGTACCTTGGATTGTAATGTCTTGGAGAATGTGCCATACATAATGATAGGTAACAGTAGGCAGACATGCACAAATAATCAAAAATAGGAGGAGGAACACAAACCATGTTTAAAATATAATGTTTTTGTGTGACCGCTTTTACATTCATTGGAGTAACACAATGGGGGTTATTTACTAAAGGAGAATCCACTTTGCACTACAAGTGCACGTGAAAATGCACTGAAAGTGCACCTGGAAGTGCAGTTGCTGTAGATCCGAGGGGGACATGCAAGGAAAATAAAAAACAGCATTTTAACTTGCACATGATTGATAAAATCAGCAGAGCTTCCCCTCATTTCAGATCTACAGTACCCCTCAGATTTACAGCGACTGCACTTCCAAGTGCACTTTCAGTGCAATTTCAAGTGCACTTGTAGTGCAAAGTGGATTTGCCTTTCATAAATAACCCCCAATATATATCATTTAGAATTTTTCAGATTTGCGGTATGTATTTCGTTTAGATCAAGAAGGTAATTTAGGTAAACAAACTAATAATACACCAAGCATGGTGGGTTTGTTCTCTTAAATTAATGTAATTCGAAAAATAATAGGAAGTAAAACTGTACATTTCTAGTAGTTCTATGGAAGGAGGGAGTGGTGAAGACAACGGTTCAGAAGTCAAACATTGAAATCTTTTCTTTTCCTTTTTACTTGCTCAAATTCTTCAAGATAAAACATTACTACATATTTGGGGTTTTAAAAAGCCAGCTTCTTTGGAGAAAGAGCTGACTAGACATACAATCTAGATTCTGAGCAAATAAAAAGGAAAAGAAAAATGTTAACCTTTTTCACCGATCTTGTGTTTGGCATCTGTCTGTTTTGCATGAAAGCCGTCTTTCTTGGAGGACTTGTTTTTGTGAGCAGCCTAGATTAAAGCATAAGAACTCCCCCTAAAGATGAATATCACTACTCGTGCTGGGACAAGGTCATCTAGTGCCCGGGCGAAGATGCCAAACTGTGCCCCTCTATGAGCCTTATGGGATTGATTTACTAAAGGCAAATGGACTGTACACTTTGCAAAGTGAAGTTGCACTCTACAAGTGCAGTTGCTCCAGAGCTTAGCAAGTTAGGTAGACCTTCACTTTGCAAAGAATACCCAATCACGTGCAAGGAAAAAATAAATAAAAAAAATGCATTTTGGCCTGCACATGATTGCAAAATTGAAGTCTGCATAGCTTCTGTACATTTACTAAGCTTTGGAGCAACTACTCTTGCAGAGTGCAACTGCACAGTCTATTTGCCTAGTAAATCTACCCCTATGTGTCAACAAAATATCCCTCAAGCACTGCTCTGCACTAAATACTGCTCCAAGTGGTGCCCCCCCACCTCACATGACACCTAAGCCTGGGGCAGCCTCCACTCCTGCCCCCCCCCCCCTGTCCCAGCCCTGATCACTACTGACAGAAATTGTGATATTTTCTCTTTTTTTCCCCAATTACTTTATTCAGCTTACATCCTTTCCTGAGAACTGAAAGTTATTCATCACTATACATTTACAGAGCCCCAAAGAAACCTGTGCAATAAACCTTAAAGAGACCCTCTACTGTAGGGGTGCCCAACCAATGGCCCGGGGGCCACATGTGGCCCGCGACCTCTTGCTCTGGGATGGAATAGAATAGAATACTGTTATTAAAGGTACGTTTATTACTAAAATCACTGTGTATATATGGGCATATCTGTTCTACAGTGGTTACTGGGCTGCTTTTAAACTGATCTACAGGTGCAGAGCAGTGCACCTGCGAGTTACCTGCACTGAGCCATAGACTGAGAGTGTGGTGATCTTTCTGAAAGTGCACCACACCTACAGGATATAATAGAAGTCTATGGCAAAGTGCAGCTAACCTGCAGGAAAGCCACAGGGGAAATGTGCTGCACTCGTGTTGGTAGTACATCGTTGTCAAAACAGCCGTAGGCCCCTTTCACACAGTTCAACCCAATTGGACCCTCCATTCACCTCTAAGGAGTGGCAGATGTAAATGGACTTGTGTCCATTTACAAACGCTCTATAGTGTAGAATGGGCTGCCATCCACCCGCTCTGCTCATTGGGGCCCGCGACCGGTTACCAAGTCACTTAAGTGGCCCTCACTCTTCAAAAGGTTGGCTCAAGCTGCTCTACTGCAACTAATTACTTAAACTGATTGTGGACCACATCCCTGATACATAGAGTCAGAACACGAATTCCTCAGATTGGGACTTTAAACCCGGGCCACAAACAGTTTGATAGTAAAAAAGTATTCAAAATGTATTGCACATTGATATTATATAAACATGGGGATATACGCAACAAACACAAATATTGGGAACAGAAATGGAAACCAGCTGCAAGGAAAAGCCCAGAGCTTTGTCAGACAGACAGAACTTTCAACACGTTTTCGAAAAACAAGATGCAGATCTTCTGCGGGTTCCAGATCTGTGGCTTATATACCAAATGTTGATTCTCCACCCAAAAAGACGAAGAACATAACTCAAAAATAAATGTCCGTCAGAGCAGCGCACAAGCAACAGAAAACGTGAATGAAATCAGCCAGAGGTCCGTATAATGTGGAATGGTCTTATTGTATAACTTAGGCCTCGTACACACGACCGAACATGTCTGCTGAAACTGGTCCGCGGACCAGTTTCAGCGGACATGTTCGGTCGTGTGTACGGCCGACTGGACAATTTTCCGGCAGATCGGACAGGTTTCCAGCGGACAAATGTTTCTTAGCATGCTAAGAAACATGTCCGCTGGAAGCCTGTCCGTCAGACATGTTCGGTCGTCTGTACGACTTACCGGACATGTCCGCTCGGCCGAAAGCCCTCGCATGCGTCGAAGTGATTGGACGCATGCGTGGAAGCATTGACCTTCCAGGGTCGCGCGCGTCGCCGCGTCATCGTCGCGGCCACGTCACCGCGTATCCTGTCCGCGCGGATTTCGGTTTGATGGTGTGTACAACCATCAGACCGAAATCTCCGAGCGGACATGTCCGATGAAAACGGTCCACGGATCGTTTTCATCGGACATGTCCCCTCGTGTGTACGAGGCCTAAGTGGTATAACTCTATATAGACCATAGCTATAGAGGAGAGGTAGTTCTTTCCCCTCGAAACAGGTCTGATTGAAAGAGAGTGTATATCAAAAATTCAAATCATTCAGAACATCATGGGTTAAAGATGGTTGTATCCATCATCCAGACATACCATATGGATCTTAAAGTTGGAGTCAAAATAATATGGCTGGAGATGTAGCTGGTAGTGTCTGGCAAGGTAGAGAACTGTGCAATAAACCTTTAGCCTTCGTACACACGACCGAGGAACTCGACGGGCGAAACACATCGTTTTCCTCATCGAGTTCCTTGTTAGGCTGTCGAGGAACTCGACAAGGCAAGTTTCTCCATTCCCATTGAGGAAAAAGAAGACATGCTCTCTTTTTGGCTCGACGGGATCCTCGACAGTTTCCTCATCGAAAAATGTACACACGACCGGTTTCCTCGGCAAAAAAAAAAATCCCAGCAAGTTTCTTGCTGGTTTTTGCCGAGAAACTCGGTTGTGTGTACGAGGCCTTAGGGCTTGTGTTAATGGGCTCTAAGCCTATATCAATGATATCAGTTTGGGACACATCTGAGATCATTCAGAATTCATTAACAGGTGTATTTGACCTCCATTCGACCTGTTTCAAGCATGTTTTGCATTCCCATGAACCCCAACTAAAGCAAATAAAAGCCCAATCACACAGCTCCTTAGTAAGTTGACCTTATATGGTGCCAATAAGATGTTGGCATAAAATCCTTCTACATACTTACTGCATTGATCCCACAAAGCTGCTGTCCCATGTTGACGATGATAACACATATAAGCTGCCACTTTATGGTCCGATCGAAGAACAACTCAAGCATCTTTTTTGGTTTCTCACCATTTGAAGCTTGTGATTCTTTTTGTATATCATCCATCTCCATCTGATAATGGTTTGAACCATATAAGGTTTTCAATGCTGGGAAATACAAAGATATGTGGACTGTGAGGGAGTACTACACTGTGGGATATATAGACGGTTTCTAACTTTTTAGGTAATGATCAATAAAAGGATAATGCATTCCTAAACTGCATGTTTTTCAGTTTACCTTTTTGACATTGAAATTCATCATGTCTGTCAATGAAAAGGTATCTGGGACTCTCCGGGAAGAACGGCAAGACAATTAGTTGTAGAAGAGCCGGTATTGCAGTGGACGCCAGCAATAAAGACCAGGTGTTCTCACGGCCAAGTACTTCCCTGATGAATACATGTAGGAGATAAATGCTTACTAATCTTCAGTCATGAATAAAGTATTCAGTAATCAGTACTAGTTTCTTTATAGGATAGTTATGGGATAAAAGGGTTGATTTGTTTCACCCCTTTGCAATTTTTTTAAATGTTTTTTTTTTTTTTGCAAAATGTTAAAGCTTACTTGATAATGAACAAGGCACATGACATGTACACACTGCACTCAACTCACCTACATTGATTTGCATTCTATTGGTGAAAAAAACCCGATAATTTTACTTTTATCTTACTTACGCTCCAACTCTGTCTATTTATTCATCTTCATGCGTTTTACAAAATGGTATCAATAGTTATACAGAGGCCCGTTAAATGGAATATTGCTGCTCAGTTTGGATCTACTTGACCGCTGGAAGGTTTACCCCCTTCATGACCAGGCCATTTCTTGCAATACGGTACTACGTTACTTTAAAGGGGTTGTAAAGTAAATATTTATTTTTCATAATAGGCATCCTTTACCTGCAGACATTCCTCTTTTCACTTCCTCATTGTTTGTTTTTGCTCAGATGTTGCTCTATTTCTTCTCTGTTCTGTTCACTTCCTGCTTGTCTGATTTTACTGACCACCGTGAAGGGAGGCTTTACTGCGGTGATCAGTAACGTGCTCGCCCCCTCCTGGGAACTACATGTTTGCGGCAGGATGCTCTCTACGTGTTAGAGACTTAAAGGAGGTGTGAATTACTGGGTGTGCCGCAATGCATACTGGGAAATGTAGTTCTTACATGAACGAGCGCTGCAAACCAGGAAGTGAATGAGAAAACAGAAACTAGAACGCTGGAGGTGATATAGATGAAGGAATTTAATAGGTATTTACTAGTTTTTTAACAGAATCATTACACTATTCTGTCTGTCTACCTTGCAGACATTAATTTTAGGCAAACATTTTTTTTCCTTTACAACTTCTTTAACTGTCAATTGCGTGGTCATGCAAAAAAGTCCTTTTTTCCCCCCACATATAGAGCTTTCTTCTGGTGGTATTTGATCACCACAATTTATTTGCAGTATAAACAAAAAAGACCAACATTTAAAAAAAAAAAAAAATTGTATTTCTTTATAAATTTAGTCCAATCTGTATTCTGCTACTTTTTTGGTAAAAAAAAATGTATATATATGTGTGTGTTTTACTAGTAATTGTGGCCATCAGCGACATATAGCAGGACTGTGGCGGACAAATTGGATACTGGACATTTTTTGGAGACCAATGACACGAATACACTGATCAGTGCTAAAAAATATGCACGGTCACTGTACTAATTATATTAGCTGCAAAGCAGTTAACATCAGGGGCGCTCCAAGGGTTAACTGCGTGCCTAGCTGGTGTTTTCTTACTGTGGGGGGGTGGTGCTTGTACTAGGGGAAGGCATGGATCTATGTCCCTGCTTTGCAGGAACACAGAATCCATGCCTTCTGTACTGACAGAACGGCAATCTGCCTTGTTTACATAGGCAGACCGCCATGCTCTCTCTGTACCAAAGGATCGGCGGGTGCCGCAGATCAGCTCCGCTGTGTGTAATCAAAGCAGGAGTGGGCCGCCGGCAGTACACATGCACGCCCCAGCTCCAGAAGTGTCGGATCACGTACTATGTATGTAATCTGGCGCAGGCGTGCCACTTTGCGCAGTATATCTAAGTTTTACAGTTGGCAAGTGGTTAAAAAGAAAAATAATGCAGCCACCACATTAAATGATTGGTATGCTGTAATATATTACATTTTTGGTTTTGGGTTTAATATTGCTTTATTACGTTAAACAGTGAGATCTCCATGCAATGTCCTCTGGCACTGGCAGCAGATTCTCCTACTACACTCTACAGCATAGCAGACTTCTAAGGTTCTCCAGACAGGCAGATGTGTTTTTGCTCTTGCCCCTCTGCATATACCCGCCAGCAAAGCACATTTTAGGAGAAATATTGCCAAATCTTTTTTGGCTTTACTTTTCTTAAAAGTCACAGAAGTACATGTACTTTTGTTCTGTTGTGATTCAGAGTTAGATGAAAACTGTATATTACCCTCCATCAACTGATAGGGCATAGCCGGAGCTCAGAAATCCAACAGGCAAAGCTAGCCATGCCCACCTCCTCCCCAGCCTGGTGCACTAGTGAGAGCTGGAGGTGCAGATTATATAGGATTTTACAGCTGGATGAACAGACCCATACACAGACAGAAAGACATACCTGGGTGAATTCTCAACTAAAACAAGACCCTCTTGGTTTTATGAAAAAAAATGTCACACCAACCTTGTAAAACCCCCTCCTCTTAAAGCGAAGTTCCACCCTAAAAATGAACTTTCTATTAACAGCTTGCCTTTAATGTAAAAAAAAATTGAAAACAATTTTTTTTTACTCACTTCTATCTGGCTGTTACCAGGCAGATTTCGTAATCTGCCTAGTTCCTGGTCCTAGGTGGTTCGACTTCATGTCTTAAGACCCCATTGTCTTCTGGGAAATGATGACACTCATTTCCCAGGAGTCTCTGGGCATTACTGTGCCTAAAAATCGCCCAGCATGCACCTCTCCCTGAAAACCAGGAAGAAAAGGAACTATACCCAAGTCCTAATTCGAACCATCTGCAGCGCTGCTCCCCTCACACGACATGGAGGCAGCAGTGGGAGCCATTGACTTCTACTACTGTCAATCGAATACAGTGATGAGGGAACAGAGGTGGGGGTTGGGGAGCGTGGCTGTGTTTGTCAATGGACCATACACCATAGAAGAGGAGGTTTGGGGCCACTTTGTGCAATACCATTGCACAGGGCAGGTAAGTACTATATAGCATGTTTATTATATTAAAAAAAAAAAAGTTTAGTTTTAATTTACAACTGCTTTAAAGGAAGTGCAATACTCTTACATAAATGTAACATTTGTAATATGCTACTCTACATACCGTAAACCAATAACTTGTCCTGTCAGGATTCCACCAGTTAAGAAAATATTAATGCCCACTGTTGCAAGGCCTCTGATGTTCTTGGGAGCAATTTCTCCAAGATACAATGGCTGCACACAGATACCAACACCTAAAGAAGTAAAAAAAAAGTATTATAATAATGAACTGAGATAAAAGGAAAAGGCCTTGTTAAATCTTTGGTGTCTTTTTTTTTCGGTGCAGGCGAGAAAATTGTTTCTGTTGCAATCCAATTGCTTCTGAAGCAACAGTTTTACCTTGTTTGTTGCTTTAATTGAAGACAGTAGGGTAGATTCAGATAGGTTAGCGGATCTTTAGATCCGCGTAACCTATCTGATTTATGTTACGCCGCCGCAAGTTTTTGAGGCAAGTGCTTTATTCAGAAAGCACTTGCCTGTATTTGCGGCGGCGTAGCGTAAATCCCCTGGCCGAATTAAAATTCGGCGCGTAGGGGGCGTGTAATATTTAAATCAGGCGCGTCCCCGCGCCGAACGAACTGCGCATGCGCAGTCCGCAAAATTTCCCAGCGTGCATTGCTCCAAATGACGTCGCAAGGACGTCATTGGTTTCGACGTTAACCTAAATTACGTCCGGCCGTATTCGTGAATGACTTACGCAAACGACGTAAAAATTTCAAAACTCGGCGCGGGAACGACTGCCATACTTAACATAGGATACGCCGCACATACCCCTCATATAGCAGGGGTAACTTTCCACCGGAAAAAGCCGAACGCAAACGACGTAAAAAAAATGCGCCGGGCGGTCGTTCGTTTCTGAATCGGCGTAACTCCTCATTTGCATATTCAACGTGTAAAAGATACAAAAGCGCCACCTAGCGGCCGGCCTGGAATTGCAGCCTAAGATCCGACGGTGTAACACAGTTACACCTGTCGGATCTTAGGGATATCTATGCGTAACTGATTCTCTGAATCAGGCGCATAGATACGACCGGCCGGCCTTAGAGATACAACGGCGTATCAGGAGATACGCCGTCGTATCTCCTATCTGAATCTGCCCCAGTATATTTATTATCACAGAGTAAAACAGGGGTAGACCCAGACAAGCCAACCATCAATTTATTTAATGCTTTATAAGTCTTGCGCTGATTATTTTAGACATTAGGACTGACACACACACACACAACACAGATTAAGACTGCACACACACAACACAGATTAAGGGGTAGATCCACGTACAACGGCGCATTATTGCGCCGGGCGTAGCGTATCTAAGATACACTACGCCGCTGTAACTTACTTTTTTTGTTTTGAATCCTCAACGAATTTGCGCCGTAAGTTACGGCGGCGTAGTGTATCTTTTGCGGTGTAAGGGCGCGGAATTCAAATGGAAATGATGGGGGCGTGTTTTATGTAAATACGTCGTGACCCGACGTAAACAACGTTTTTTTAACTGCGCATGCGGCGTCCGTGGGGGTATCCCAGTGCGCATGCTCGAAATTAACCCGGAACAAAACAATGTTTCCGACGGCGACGTCATTCTACGCAAATCCCTATTCGCAAACGACTTACGCAAACGACGTAAACATTTCAAAATTGTACGCGGGAACGACGGCCATATTTAACATTGAGTACGCCTCATAACAACAGCTTTAACTATACGCCGGAAAAAGCCGAACGAAAACGACGTTAAAAAATGCGCCGGCCGGACGTATGTTTGTGGATCGCCGTAACTAGCTAATTTACATACTCAACGCGGAAATCGACTGAAAAGCCACCTAGCGGGCGCCGAAATATTGCATCTAAGATCCGACAGCGTACTAAGACGTACGCCTGTCGGATCGATCCCAGATGCCGTCGTATCTTGTTTTGTGGATACAAAACAAAGATACGACGCGGGAAATTTTAAATTACGCCGGCGTATCAATAGATACGCCGGTGTAATCCTTTTGTGGATCTGCCCCTAAGACTGCACACACACACAACACAGATTAAGACTACACACAACACAGATTAATACTGCACACACACGCAAGACAGATTAAGACTGCACACACAAACACAACACAGATTAATACTGTACACACACACAACACAGATTAATACTGCACACACACACAACACAGATTAAGACTGCACACACAACACAGATTAAGACTGCAAACACACACACAACACAGATTAAGACTGCACACACACAACACAGATTAAGACTACACACACACACACACACACAACACAGATTAACACCGCACACACACACAACACAGATTAAGACTGCACACACAACACAGATTAAGACTGCAAACACACACACACAACACAGATTAAGACTGCACACACACAACACAGATTAAGACTACACACACACACACACAACACAGATTAACACCGCACACACACACAACACAGATTAAGACTGCACACACAACACAGATTAAGACTACACACACATACAACACAGATTAAGACTGCACACAAACACACAACACAGATTAAGACTACACACACACACAGCACAGATTAAGACTGCACACACACACACATACAACACAGATTAAGACTGCACACAAACACACAACACAGATTAAGACTACACACACACACAGCACAGATTAAGACTGCACACACACAAACACACAACACAGATTAAGAATACACACACGCACACAACACAAATTAAGACTGCACACACACAACACAAATTAAGACTGCACACATACACACACACAACACAGATTAGGACTGCACACAAACACACAACACAGAGGTACCTGGACATGATATTTGGCTTTCAAATACTTTCATAAACGTAAGCAGTGAACAAGATTGGAGAGGTCCTCTTTACTGAATATTACAAAGCTAATAAAATCCCTGATTACATAACAGGCAATGAAAAGGAATGGATATTTAACCTGGGAATGAACAGCTATTACCTGCACGATTTTGTTGAAAATGGATATCTGCCTGTGAAATGTTAAAGCTATCAGGCCAGTGACAGGTTTATTAAAACTGCCTGTTTTATTAATGGTAAACAAGGGGCACGAAGTTTAGGATGGGAAAAGGGACCTTATAGTGAATCCAGCATAACATTTTCTCAGTTTTGTAAATAAGCAGCTTGAATTCAAGGCATATTAGAAAAGCCCAACTCTAGTGTGCCTGAAAGATCAAATTCCACATAAATATTCATATATTATATGTCTGTTCAACCCAAGACATATTTAGGTTTTCAGTGGGTACTTAAGGGATAAAACACCAGCTGTTCATATCTCTTGGAGGCAAGAGCTGAAAAAAACTTCCCCTAGTTCTTGATAAGAACACCATAATTGCTCTGCAATTGTCACGTCAATTAGGGCGGAATGGGAATTCCAACGGGTTTATCTTCCTGATGGAGTAACTGAGAGATAGAGGAAGGCACGTGACTCACCTTTATGGCAACCACATAACCACCCATCCATCTGAATATCAGATTTGGGTGTAAATGACTCTTAAAATAATATATTTACAGTGATTGATAAAATCGGCAATTGTACCTCATGATAATAGTAGTGTTCATTAAATATTCAGCCATGTACAACTATAAAGGTTGGTGTAATACATGGCATGAGACTTATAAACAATTCAAATGCAGCATTCTTTTAGGTGCTTCTAATTGGCTTCAACTTGCTTCTTCGTTACTTCAATTTGCCTTTAAGTTGCTAAGAGCTGCTTCTCAATTGCTTTTGGCATTCCAACAACCAGTGATGTCATTGGTTGATAAGAAGGATGTTGATCGAATGCACATCATTCTTATTTGACCCTCCCCTGCCCCTCGCCATCAGAATTGGGGTTTACATTGGCTCAGTGATGGAGAGAAACTCTGGAATACTAGTCGGTAAAAGTGTGCAAAGGTGCATTTGATTTGGAAGAATAAATCAATTAGTCTAGAGAGCTCAAATACACATACTGCACCCTGCTCAATTAGTCTCGAGAGCTCAAATACACATACCGCACCCTGCTCAATTAGTCTCGAGAGCTCAAATACACATACTGCACCCTGCTCAATTAGTCTCGAGAGCTCAAATACACATACTGCACCCTGCTCAATTAGTCTAGAGAGCTCAAATACACATACTGCACCCTGCTCAATTAGTCTAGAGAGCTCAAATACACATACTGCACCCTGCTCAATTAGTCTAGAGAGCTCAAATACACATACTGCACCCTGCTCAATTAGTCTAGAGAGCTCAAATACACATACTGCACCCTGCTCAATTAGTCTCGAGAGCTCAAATACACATACTGCACCCTGCTCAATTAGTCTAGAGAGCTCAAATACACATACTGCACCCTGCTCAATTAGTCTAGAGAGCTCAAATACACATACTGCACCCTGCTCAATTAGTCTTGAGAGCTCAAATACACATAATGCACCCTGCTCAATTAGTCTAGAGAGCTCAAATACACATACTGCACCCTGCTCAATTAGTCTAGAGAGCTCAAATACACATACTGCACCCTGCTCAATTGGTCTAGAGAGCTCAAATACACATACTGCACCCTGCTCAATTAGTCTAGAGAGCTCAAATACACATACTGCACCCTGCTCAATTAGTCTAGAGAGCTCAAATACACATACTGCACCCTGCTCAATTAGTCTCGAGAGCTCAAATACACATACTGCACCCTGCTCAATTGGTCTATAGAGTTCAAACACTAATGTGAATTCTGTTTATCAGATTCCTGAGAGAAAGTCTATACGATTAGGACATGGTCCTTGCAAATGTGATCACTGCATCACCAGTTTACCAGTTTGATGGTTAAATCATTATGATTCCTCAATGACATTCCACTTTAGGGTTTTTGAACAAAATTCCTACAGCGTATCAGTACCCACACTATATATGAACATCATTGTTATTGGACCTTGGCATATTCACGTGTTGGCAGGTAACACTGTTGTCACTGCACTTGTGTATGCATTTTTGCCTGGTATTTGTGGCTTTACTATGTGTAGTGGGATGTCAACTGTAGACAAGGTCAATTCCCATTGCTAGGGTATACATGGCAGTGTTCCCTGGGGCACAGAGACTTTTGGTCTGATGGGAAGGCAAGGGAAGCCACACATACTATGATGTGATCATTAGTGGAGAAGGGAGTCCACTCATATCAGGACCCAAAGTCAGGGAGTGTAAAGAACCAGTTTAATAAATGGGATGTGTTTGAGCCAAAATGTATGCTCACTGTTGTATAGCCTCACCATTGTACAGCCTCATGATGTAATAGTCTAACAATTTTCCAGCTTAGGCTACCTCAAGGGAATGGTTTACATTCAGCTAGGGGGTTCATTGTGGAACATCTGTTTATAGAAATTGACTGTAAATTACAGCTACTATGCAGAGCTATGTAACATCTTTGTGCAACCTACTGAACTACACTCGGTAAAATAAGTTTGTTTATTCTACGAATCTGGTCGCTTGATAAAGATTAGCCCATGTTTGCCAACACAGTGCTTGTAATGAGGGGAACAAAGTGTAATTAAATAAGAGTGTTTCAAGTGCTTGTGTATCATCAGTATGCAGAAGAGCAGCTAGTTCGGAATGGGCATGATGGCCAGTGGTGAAGATTGGTTTGGTGCAGGGGCAGCCATCACAAATTTTGGGGCCCCTTACACAGCTTTTGGCAGGGCCCCCCTGGAGCGGAGCGGAGAACCGAGGGTGGCCCCTCCTCTCTCCTGCCGCGAGATGATAAGCGCGCGGGGGGGGGGGGGGGTTGTGGTAATGAAAGTGTCATCTCTTCTCTTCTCTCTCCTGCCTCGAGATGGTAAGTGGGTGGGGGGGTTGGTGCTGACGCGGCCCTCTCCTACAACACACGTTTCTTCTTTTTCAATTTTGTTCTTGTGATTCACCCACTCATATTAGCAGTATTATTGTAGTCATACTACCCTACAGCTGTAATACATTATAAATATAATTGAAACTATAATGATAGTTATGAACAAAATGTATTTTCGTGTATGAAATACCTTCACTGCCAGTTCAGCATGCATGCATATGTGATTTACCTGCATTAAATCCTATAAGGAATCTCCCAACTATCAGAAGCTCGTATAATCTGGCTGGTTTTGCAATTCCCATGAAAAGAGCAGCTAGAATTGCTACAACATTATTCACCAATAAAGTCTGCTTCCTGCAATAAATGAGAACACACATTTTAAACAAGGAATCCTGCACAAGAATAAATGTACAAACATCTAATTACTGTTATCAAGTTCTCTGTTGTATGGGAAATTCTAATATATTTTTTTATATGCTTCTTGTCTTTAGTTTTATAGATATAGTTGCTTTATGATGACATGTGCTGCTGAGCCTTGCTAAAATGTCTTGGGATAGACAAAACCCCTGACTGTCTTAGAAATTGCTAAATAGCTTTTTAAGGTTTCAAAAAAATGACCTTTATTAAATATGATGGGCCTCCTGTCCCACTTTACAGCAGTAAGTTAAATGATCTTAATTACCTATCAGTAAATAAATTGCTGCTTTTTAATAAAAACATTTTTTTTTAACTAAAATCGATAAAAACAAACTAGAGTGCATGAGTTACACTTGGATTGTGATCATCACCCTGGCTAACTAGAGTGCAGGCTGACTAATGCTGAACAATGTATGCTCCTAAAGCGGCCTTATTAATATGCAAGCAGTACTTACTCAGGCCTCGTACACACGACCGAGTTTCTTGGCAAAAACCAGCAAGAAACTTGCTGGGATTTTTTTTTTGTCGAGGAAACCGGTCGTGTGTACATTTTTTGAAGAGGAAACTGTCGGGGATCACGTCGAGCCAAAAAGAGCATGTCTTCTCTACGGGAATGGAGAAACTTACCTTGTCGAGTTCCTCGACAGCCTAACAAGGAACTCGACGAGGAAAACGATGTGTTTCGCCCATCGAGTTCCTTGGTCGTGTGTACGAGGCTTAAGAAGTTTAGTGTTATTGCTGGACCTCTCCCTGTGTTAATTTGTGATAACATATAACAATATGATTGATTACATATAGATTATACACTATGTGGGTTATTTACGAAAGCCAAATCCACTTTGCACTACAAGTGCAAAATACAAGTGCAACGTGCAATTGAAATTTCACTTGAAAGTGCACTTGGAAGTGCAGTCGCTGTAAATCTGAGGGGTAGATCTGAAATGAATCTCTGCTGATTTTTTTATCCAATCATATGCAAGCTAAAATGCTGTTTTTTATTTTCCTTGCACGTCCCCCTCGGATCTACAGTGACTGAACTTCCAAGTGCACTTTCAGTATAGTGTAGTGCAAAGTGGATTTGCCTTTAGTAAATAACCCCCTGTGTGTTGACTAGGCTAGTGGTTTCTTTCAAAACTGATGCCCAAACAGTAAAACAGTTTATACTCAGGCCCCATACACACGATAGAATCCATCCGCAGATAAATCCCAGCAAATGGGTTTCTGCGGATAGATCCTATGGTGTGTACACGCCAGCGGATCTTTTTCCGCGGAGAAATCTCCTCTGGGATGGATTCCAGCAGATCGGATATTTGCTGACATGCACAACAAATCCATCTGCTGGAATCCATTCCAACGGATGGATCCGCTCGTCTGTACAGACTTACCGGATCCATCCGTCCAAAGGGATTCCCCGCACGCGTCGTAATGATTTGACGCATGCGTGGAATTCCTTATATGACAACGTCGCGCCCGTCGCCGCGTCATAATAGCGGCGACGGCGCGACACGTCATCGCCAGAGGATTTCAGCGCGGATTTCAATGCGATGGTGTGTACACGCCATCGCATAGAAATCCTCTGAAATCCTCGAGAGGATTTATCCGCGGATACGGTCCGCTGGACCGTATCTGCGGATAAATCCTCTCGTGTGTATGGGGCCTCACAGAATAAAAGTATTGGAATACAACTGAACTTTCCTTTTCTGTTGCTCTCCCTTTCTGTTTTTTACACATTTACCTCTCCCTTGCAGTTTCTTTGCTGCTCTTATGTACATAATTCTGTTTAGCAGCCCTCGCTCCCCTATTGGGTTAATTGGCCGCTGGGTGATCTCTCCTGACTCTGGTATTCTCCACTCTATATCCCACAGAGTTGTATTACTACGTTAGGGCTTTTCTTAATGGGCTGGAAACTTTGGGGATATTTACCATTACGCCCTCTCAGTTACGAGTATACCTGCCCGACTTGGAATTTGTCACATTGTGTATGCTCCGAGTTGTCGAGCTGCCTTTGTAGTCCTGATGCTGATATTTACTGTTTGGTACCAGCATACTTATGCCAATGTATCTTGCTTTACCCCAACCTTGGTTTGTATAGTGCAACTTTTGGTTAAATAAAAGTAATTACAAAAAATGTTTTGATATTTATTGAAATGATGGAGGGCTCTGGATGGGTTGGGGGTCACCGTGTGATAAGACCTGTGTTATTGGTTTTAGATGCTGGGCTTGTCCCAGGCCTAATAAAATCTTTTTTTTCTTTACTGGTGTCTCTGAGTTGGAAGGTCCAGTTAGGGAGGTGACCCAGGAGGACCCAAAAATCAGCAGCAGCTCCTTAAGGAGTCAGTGCTACATTTGTAGAAGATTCGGCCTCACTATTTGCTACAATTGCTTCTGTGTACTAGAACTAATAATTGACAATTGAGAGCTTTACTTACCTACCAAACTTTGCTGCTGCGTGTCCACCTACAAGTGTTCCAACAAGGCCCCCAAGTGTAAACACTGAAGCAATAATTGACCAAATAAGCGTCAACAGACTTTCATCCAATTGGGACTCGTACCGTGCATACCAGGTATCATTGATAAACTTTTGTATATGCTGTAAAAAGATTAAACAACTTTTTATAAAAAAGTTTTAGTCTTTAGTCTGAAGCTATTGACAGTTATGCAATAAATATATATATTTTTAATTATTATTCAGCCGTATGCAAGCCTACCCAGTCTTACTGGCCTGAAACTTCTAGCATTGTGACAAATTAAGTAGAGTAATCAAATTTAATATTTTTACACTCTGTTGCCAAGGCAAACTAACAGAGATGTGATAAAAGCATGTCAGTTTTGTGGAAAAGCCAGGCAAGCTAAAGACTAGAGCAGGAAAGATGGTAGGATGCCTACCACCTCTGTGAAAATAAGGCTACATTATTATATACCTCTTGTTGGACCAACTTAGTTCATCACGTGTAAAAAAACAAACAAAAAAACAATAGTACTGACAGGATCCAATATAAATCTACATAAATCTATGAAATTCAGCGGTTTTAACAGGTTTCAACACAGAGTGCCTGAGCCCTAGGACTCGGGGCTGGGGTGGGTGAGGAGCAGGGCTCAAGTCCTGCGGGAACGCATGGGAACGGAGTTCCTGCACTTTTTTCACAGCAGGAACTCAGTTCCCTTTGTAGGACTAGAGCAGCCGAGCCGCCCAAGCCAATCCTTCACTAAGCGGCGATGCCCAGCTTGAGTCACTGTCAGGGGCAGGCGAACCTTAGTAATTCTTTATGTTACTGGCCGCTTCCTGTATATGGATTCATCGGGTAGTGTGCGGGTATTCCGTCACTTCCTCGATGCCGCAATGTCTCCTGGGAGCTTTTGTCATTGTTCCCAGGAGACATTGCGGAGGTCTGCCGTTAGTTATCGCGGGATTTAGAAAGAACTTGCAGTTTAGTAATTATGCATATGAGTGTATCATTTATTTTTGTTTGGTAGGGGAAGTGGATCTTGGGTGGATCTTCCCACACTTTTTTCCCCAGGACTTGACCCCTGGTGAGGAGGATTAGACCTGTCCACTTAAAATTGGGGTGAACAAAACCTAAACCAAACACACAAATAAAAATGGAAAAAAAAAGTGTGGGAGAGAAATTTATTAAAGAAGACAGTGAGAAATAGCGAGGAGGGGTAGGGTGAGTAAAGGAGGAAAGGAAGGAAAGCTCCCCTAGGCTGGGAGGTGAAGAAGGTTAATTAGAGAGGTCTAGGCTGGTCGGGTGCAAGGTTGGAAAAGCGCAATACCACCACAGGGCCCACACCTTGAGAAACTTAGCATGAATGTCGTGGAGGATACTGGTCATCTTTTCATTGATCATAAGGGTCGCCAGGATGCTCTTCACCTCTGCAAAAGAAACAGCTGGCCTTTTCCAGGCCCTAGCTATTGCACGCTTGGCTGCAATAAATAGGTAAGTGGGCAATTTCTGCTGATAGGAAAAGAGGCCCGGGATCAGACAATGGAGCAATGCTAGTTTGACATCCTTGCGGATAGACATGTGGAAGAGAGTGAACAGGAGTCCGAAGACCCTTGACCAAAATCCCACGGGGCGGGGGCAGGACCACCAAATACAGTTAAACCTCAGATTACGAGCATAATCCGTTCCAGGAGTATTGGCCTGTCTTCTTCTGGGTTCTGATCTTTGGTCGTTTCATTGGCCGAGCTGAGAGGAGTGCATTCATCACATCAGATGCCAAAATATAACATTGCACTGCATGTGTACAGCTCAGTGTACTGTGTGGACAGGCAGGTCAAAAAAATGTAGAAAAGGCAAAGTACTGTATGTCTCTTCTACATTACAAAAACAACATGAACATTTTTTTTTTAATTAAAGTTCCACTTTAATGTAAAAACATTTAACACACCTGCAGTTTGTTTCACTTACTGTTGTAGGTGCATTGATAATTGATAGATTATATCCATACTGGAAAGTTCCTCCTATTCCTACTGCGCATATGGCCCCAAAAAGTTTGCTGATTGGAAGCTATGGAGACACAAAGTAAATATAAAAGGACATAAGCATAAATGTTAGAAATGATTTTAAGCACAAAAAAGGTAGAAGTACACAATCTACACTTCTTGTTATTAGAACTTCTGTCAGATTGTAATTGTTATGTATGGGGGTTGATTTGCTAAAACTGGAGCGTACAAAATCTAGTACAGCTCTGCATAGAAACCAATCAGCTTACAGGTTTTGTTTTTGTCAAAGCTTAACTGAACAAGCTGAAGTTAGAGATTTGCTAAAAGTGGATGTAAACCCCAAATTAAAGTGGATGTAAACCCCAATTTTTTTTTTGATGTCACAATGTAGAGTATAAGATTTCCTATCATCTGTGCCCAGTCTTGCCACACAGAGTTAATCCAGCTCTGAGCAATCCTCTTTTATTGTTCAGTGAAAATTAACAGACTTCCAGATAAAACCCTGTCTAAATACAAAGTCCATTCCTCTCTCCTTGCTTTGAGTGACAGGTTATTTACATATCTAGCTTGGACATGTTTATGTTTATCATAATATGAGGTGATTCACAGTTCACTGTATATTACCAGGATGTGTTATGTGGGGGGAGGGGTGGATTTCTCACTTTTTATACTGTGGATCACCTCATATTATGATAAACATAACATAACATATGATAAACATGTCCAAACTAGACATGTAAATAACCTGTCACTCAAAGCAAGGAGAGAGGAATGGACTTTTTATTTAGACAGGGTTTTATCTGGAAGTCTGTTAATTTTCACCGAACAATAAAAGAGGATTGCTCAGAGCTGGATTAACTCTGTGTGGCAAGACTGGGCACAGATGATAGAAAATCTTATTTTCTACATTGTGACATAAAAAAAAAATTGGGGTTTACATCCACTTTAATTTGGGGTTTACATCCACTTTAATTTAACAAGCTGAAGTTAGAAGCTGGTTGGCTGCCATGCACAGCTGCACCAGATTTTGCACTCTCCAGTTTTAGTAAATCAACTCCGAGGGCCAGATTCTCAAAGAGATACGACGGTGTATCTCCTGATACACCGTCGTATCTCTGAGTTAGGCCGGTCGTATCTATGCGACTGATTCATAGAATCAGTTACGCATAGATATGCCTAAGATCCGACAGGTGTAACTGTGTTACACCGTCGGATCTTAACTGCAATTTAAAAATGGCCGCTGGGGGCGTTCTCGCTGATTTACGGCGAGGATATGTAAATCAGCGAGATACGCCAATTCACGAACGTACGCGGGCCCCGACGCAGTCACTTTACGTAGTTTACGTAAGCGTTTTCCCGGCGTATACTTACCCCTGCTTCTATGAGGCGCAGCCAATGTTAAGTATGGCCGTCGTTCCCGCGTTGAATTTATTTGTTTAACGTCATTTGCGTACGTCGATTCACAAAAGCGCTGGACGCAAGTTACGCTCACGCCGAAACCAATGACGTCCTAGCGACGTCATTGGGGGCAATCCACGCCGGGAAAATTTGCAGACGGCGCATGCGCATTTAAATTGGCGCGGGAACGCGCCTGATTTAAATACTACACGCGGAATTCGAATTCTGCCGGGGGATTTACGATCCGTCGCTGCAAGTTTGGAGGTAAGTGTTTTGTGAATTACCCACTTGCCTCTAAAACTTGCGGCGGCGGATCTTAAATCAGATAGATTACGCGGATCTAAAGATCCACTGATCTATCTGAATCTGGCACCATGTGTCTGAGATATTTCCTCACTTCCCATCTTTCCAAACAGGAACTTCTGCTGTAATGCAGAAATGGTAACATTGCATATTTCATTGATTGGTAAATATATGTGCAATCAAGACAAAGAATCTATAAATATGACTGGCTGGTGGTCATAGAAACAAATTAAATGTTATCTAGTAACGTGCACTAAAAGAGACATTGGGGTTGATTTATTAAGGGCTTGTTCACACCATTGATTGCATAATACATGTGCTTTGGTGTAAAAAAGTCAGCAAAATGCACCTCACTGCATATAACGTTACAACATGCTATAGTGCATAAAGTTGAATGAAATGGCATTTAATGACACAGTAAAAAAAAGAGATAAAAAAAAAAAAAGTATACAGTGTGATGACTGATAACCACATAGTGCACTGCACAAAAATCAAATACCTTATCAAATGTCCATTTATTTAGAACTATTCTCATTATTAATATGTTGTCAGTAGATTTGCGTTTTAATATAATAGGGAATGTGGAGGGCCTTCCCCCACAAAGGGCCTATTGTGTCCCCTGCCAGAACACACCGGTCAGTGCTCTCTGCTATTGGTCGAGAGCGCTGATCAGGAGCTGGACGGCTGTTAGTTTTCCAGCATGCATGTCCGACAGAAGCCGATCGGACTGGCTGCCATACACGCGGGCTGAATGTTGGCCGTTTTTTTATTGAACCGGCGATGTCGTCCGACATTTGGCCCGTGTGTACTAGGCTTAAGTAATAATAATGAAAAATGAAGTTGTGCAAATAGAGTTTGTGCAACTTACTTTTTCATTATTATTACATTATCTTACTGGCGGGAACACATTGGGAGGCTGCAGCAACTCTATTTTACTTTGTATGTCTACTGTGGATTTATTTGATACGTTATTGTCACCATAACACATTTACTTGGATCACCACACTAGCACAAAGGTAGCGCAGAGGTACACATTCACTTTTATGTACTAGGCTTAAAATGGTTGTAAACCCACCACAAAAAAAGACAAAGGCATAATGAGCTAGTATGCATAGCATACTAGCTCATTATGAAATGCTCATGTTAGATCGAAGCCCTGCAGCAGTCCCGGCACACTGCTCCGGCTGGCGACATTGCTCCAGGAGATATTTCCGGGTATCGTGGCTTTCGGCGCTGTAATTGGCTGGAGACGCAGGAGCCACCGGTAACTGCATGTCAGCTGAAGCAATGGCATGGACGAACCGTTGCTTCAGTGTGCATGTGCCGATACAGGGGATAGCTCCTGAACTGTGCAGGTTTAGGAGATATCCACGGTAGCTACATGGAAGCCTTATTATAAACTAAGAGTGTGGCACTTTAAATGAGGCACAGGGCATAAAGCTGAGAACTTCCATCCCCAATATTCTGAACAAGAAAGGACAAGGTTGGGAGTTTAAATGAGGCATGCATCCCAGGAGGTTACACGATGACAATTGAATATGGCAGGTACCTGATTCAGTAGAACTAAACACATAACATGAAAGCATTGCATGACAACAATTGACAGTCAGTTATTTAAAGTGGAGGTTCACCCAAAAAAAATCTATTTTTAACATTAAATTGAGGCTAATTACGGGAAGCAGAATCGGGTGTTTTTTTTTTAAATCAATGCAGTACTTACCGTTTTAGAGATAGATGTTCTCCGCCGCTTCCGGGTATGGTCTGCGGGACTGGGCGTTCCTATTTGATTGACAGCCTTCCGACCATACAGCGCGTCACGAGTTTCCGAAAGTAGCCGAACGTCGGTGCGCAGGCGCCATATAGAGCCGCACCGACGTTCGGCAACTCGTGACGCGCTGTATGCGACCGTCGGAAGGCTGTCAATCAAATAGGAACACCCAGTCCCGCAGACCATACCCGGAAGCGGCGGAGAACATCTATCTCTAAAACGGTAAGTACTGCTTCGATTTAAAAAAAAACACCCCCTTTAATCATATCAAAATATAGCAAATACAATAATAACATAGTATATCTGGTACAATAGTAAAAAAATTTGATATTACATAAATCATAACGATTAATGGTATTAGAATAAAATAACATGGTTAGTTCATACTAGAAACAATAAAAGAGGCCAATTCATTGGAGCGTATCTCCCTGATAAATAAATATAATCTTGATACGTTGGTACAATCCAATTGGTATAGGAAAAAATGGTTGATGATAAAAATGTCATATATTGACCAAGGGGGCATCTGTTGGCTCCTAATAGTACATAATTGTTATGTTATTTTATTCTGATACCATTAATCGTTATAATTAATCTAATATAATTTTTTTTGACTATTGTACCAGATATACTATGTTATTATTGTATTTGCTATATTTTTATATTATTAAATAACTGACTGTCATTTGTTGTCATGCAATGCTTTCATGTTATGTGTTTAGTTCTACTGAATCAGGTACCTGCCATATTCAATTGTCATCGTGTAACCTCCTGGGAATGCATGCCTCCTTTAAAGTCCCAACCTTGTCCTTTCTTGTTCAAGCCTTATTATAAGCTTACGTGTAGTCAGGGCCGATCCGCCCTATAGGCTCACTATGCAAGGCGCTTAGGGCCCTGCAAAGCTGCGAAGGGCCCCCCAAATTTCTAGAGGCTCCGCCTGGTGAGGAGTCATTTTCGCCCCCTCACTCCGCTTCTCAACTCGCTGGCTGCATGGGAGAAGAGGTAAGAATTCAGCACCCCCCCGCTTCTCAATTTAATGTAAGATGTAATTTCCGACAGCAGAACACCCCCTCCCCCAGCTTCTCAACTTTCTTTAATGTGACATGTCACTGTCATCATCGCCCCCCGCTTCTCATTTTTAATGTGCCATGTCATTTTGCTTCGGGCCCCAGGGAGGTCAGGATCGGCACTGCGTGTAGTAAAAAGTGGATTGTAATGCCTCGTACACACGACCTGTTTTACCGATGGAAAAACTGCCATGAGAGCTTTTGGCCAGGAAAACCGGACGTGTGTATGCTCCATCACACTTTTCCCGACAGGAAAACTGGCGAAAAAAAAAAAAGAGAACCAGCTCTCTTTTTTCCTGCCAGGATTCCCGGCGGTCTTTTTCCCGGCAGTTTTCCTATGTGAAATACTGCGATGAAATACTGCGATGGAGCATACACACGGCCGGGATTCCCGACCAAAGCTCCATCGCAGTTTTCCTGTCGGGAAAACCTCTCGTGTGTAGGGGGAAAAACTTACCAAGCAGGTTCTCGGTTTTCCCCTCAGGATTCCTGGTAGACTTTTTACCGCCGGGAATCCCATACGTGTGTACTAGGCATTAAGGTTTACAACCACTTTTGTTTCATTTAAAGTCCCACCTTCTCCCCTTTTCCCCTGCTTCCTCGCACAACAACTAGTTACTGAAGAGCTAAAGCCCATGGCGACTCTGCTTTTATGGCGGTATGCAGCCAAAATGTAATTTTTCAGATATGTTTTAACCTGTTCCTGACTGGGGTTTAACACAGAGTGGCCATATGCATTCATGAGGAGTGGTTTACTGTGCTGATAGTGCACTCACACCACAGTAACTAAAATGTTGTGGAAAGCTCCTGATACAGGATTATAAATAATGGCCTAGATTCAGGTAGATTTGCGCCCTCTTACCGTTTTAACGCTACGCCTCCGTAAATCACGTGCGCTATGCTTCATTCACGAAGCAGTAGCTCAGTAATTTGCGCGGGCGCTCCGTAAAAATGGCCGGCGTAAGCGCACGTAATTTAAATGATCCCGTAGGAGGCGCTGATCATTTAAATTAGGCGCATTCCCGCGCCTAACGTAGTGCGCATGCTCCGTCGGGAAACTTTCCCGACGTGCATTGCGGCAAATGACGTCGCAAGGACGTGATTTGCTTTAACGTGAACGTAAATGACGTCCAGCGCCATTCACGATTCATTTACGCAAACAACGTAATTTTCAAACATCGCGACGTGGAAACGACGGGTATACTTAGCATTGGCTGCCCCTGCTAATAGCATGGGCAGCCTTACTCGGAACCCGACGAACGCAAACAACGTAAAATGCGTACGCAGGGCGCGCGTAGGGTTGTGAATCGGCGTGAGTATGCAATTTGCATACTCTACGCTGACCACTACGGGAACGCCACCTAGCGGCCATCGTAAGAATGCAGCCTACGATATGACTGCAGTCGGCGTATCGACCTTTCTGAATCAGGAGCAGTCGATACGCCGGCGCAACTAAGCAATTGCGCTGCGTAACTATGGATACGCAGACGCAATTGCTTACTGAATCCACCCCAATGATTATAATATTGGATTATGTCATTACCAATCTCAGTGGTCACATGATCAAAGCTGTGCAGGAACACTGCCTACAGCCACCCAGTATGATGCATCAGAAGAGATTCTAGTCATGTATGTGGTTGTGTGCCAGGGGTTGAGAAAGCTTCACGCACCCCCACTTATAAGAAAAAAAAAAAGGTATTTATAATCTTTTGACAGAAACCAATAGAATGTATAACTCTGTATGGGTTGTCAGTTTGAACGTTAGAGGGCTTGTGAATGAACCATGAGCACGCTCATCAGTGTTCAATGAGAGCTTCAAGCCATCTACCACGCGATCACACAGGACTTGTAGTTCTTGCATTCACAGATTCCTGTGAACGAATATGAGTGGGCATAGCCCCGTAGAGATGGGCAGTTTTCATAATGTAACGACGGGTGCTGGGTCAGGAGGACATGCACTGGATCATTTTATATCCTACATATGAGTGTAATGTGTAACATGCTCCAAAGGGTGACCTTATCCTTTAGCACCAAGTTCCTAAAATCTGTTTTTTTTTTTTCTGGTTACCCTTTTAGTTGAACAGATGTGGCAAAACATTATGCATTTTAAGGCTTTTTGTGACAACAACTAAAGCTGGATACACACTATACAACTTTTGTTGTTCGATTTTCTTTAAGCCTGCTACACACAATCGGATTTTCATTGGACAAAGCGTAGGACTTTGGTCCGAAGGGCGTTGGCCATGAACTTGTATTGCATACAAACAGCAAAGAATTGTCAGCCAACAAACACGAAACTACGTGTTTTTTCAGCTCTCTATGTTACCCTTTGGGCTACTTCTGCTAGTGTTGTGTTTGTACTTCAGAGTTTTGTCCGATTGACTTCTGTACACACGATCGCATAATCAGACAACACACATTTGTTGTCTGAAATTTTTAAAGCATGCTATCCAACAATTGTTGGTGGAAAATCCGACAATTGCCACCTTTTTACCTCTTGGTGTCAGGAAAACTTGTCAAAAATGACTGATGCTGATAGCAGAGGAACGAAGCAACAGACAGACATGGCACTTAGGGCTCCTAATTGAGTCAAGTACACACTATAGAGAGATATAGTTTGTTCATATTTCATGTCTGAGGATTACAACCACTTTAAATCAACCTTTAATGAGCCGGGTAGTGCAGACCAGGCCATACACAGCTTGAATTTTGCTCAAATCAACCAAAGTATGAGCTTTGTATGGCTAGCTTAAAATCACCACATATGCAGATGGTGTGCTCTGAAAAAAGTAGTGCATGCAGCACTTTTTCCAGCGCAGTGCAAGGCAATCCACTGCTTCGCATTACATGGCCGGCAATTGAACTTTAAGAAAGTTTGTTAATATAACACACTGTAACTTTAAGTCAATAAAGTCCATATAACATTGGTTTCCCAGACCTGTACAGTTTAAAAAATGGTATTAAAAGTTACCACTGGGTGGCGCTGCTAGATAGTGCAACTGCTCACAAAGGCAAACTTCTAACAGAATGTTAGTTTTCATGCAGTGAAGTCCATTTACTTCAAAATGTAATTTTAAAAGCAAACAAAATCTTTAAGTACTTTCAAACAACATTTGTTAAGTCTTTGAATGTACTGAGCATTTTTAAAAGATTTTTCATTCACAAAATCTACTAATGTATACCCAGCTTTAGACAGTGAGCAGGTCTCTCGCTTATTGTTTTAATAAAAAATTTCTATGAATAATTTGTAATTATAAATGTACATGGAGTAAACCATGTTTGCTCGCCATGTACAAAAGCTTTGCAGAGCTTATAGCTGTGTTTTACTGCTTCTTCTCACCATATGTGTTACTAGACACGCTGAAAATAATGCATTTCCTTAATGGCTAATCTATTTCAACAACTGTTAAAATGAAACTAAGCCCTTCAATTTAATGGTTTGGTTTCCCAAAAGAAGTTGCATTCAAAGTGGAACTTTATTTAGAAAAGTAAGTCCTGCTAGATTTTTTTTTTGCAGGTATAGCTATGCAAAACATAAAAAATAAATGTCTATACTGTAATACACTGTCTCACCCTGCTCTGCACATGCTCAGTTGCTCTATATTTTAAAAGGCACTGGGGCAGAACCACAAAGAAATTACGCCGGCGTATCTATTGATACGCAGGCGTAATTTCAAATTTTGTGCGTCGTATCTTTGTTTTGTATCCTCAAAACAAGATACGACGGCATCTCAGCTAGATCCGACAGGCGTACGTCTTAGTACGCCGTCGGATCTAAGCTGCAATTATTCGGCGGCCGCTAGGTGGCGTTTCCGTTGAATTCCGCGTCGAGTATGCAAATTAGCTATTTAGGGCGATCCACGAACGTACGACCGGCCGTCGTTTGCGTTCGGCTTTTTCCGGCATATAGTTAAAGCTGCTGTTCTGAGGCGTACTCAATGTTAAGTATGGCCGTTGTTCCCGCGTACAATTTGGAATTTTTTACGTCATTTGCGTAAGTCGTTCGCGAATAGGGATTTCCGTAGAATGACGTCACCGACGTGAGCATAGGCTTGTTCCGGGTTAATTTCGAGCATGCGCACTGGGATACCCCCACGGACGGCGCATGCGCAGTTAAAAAAAAACATTGTTTACGTCGGGTCACGACGTATTAACATAAAACACGCCCCCATCACAGATATTTGAATGGCGCGCCATTACGCCGCCAAAGATACACTACGCCGCCGTAACGTACGGCGCAAATTCTTTCAGGATTCGAAAAAAAAAGCACAAAGTTACGACGGCGTAGTGTATCTTAGATATGCTGCGCCCGGCGCAAAGGTACGTGGATCTGCCCCACTGTGTGTAGAGGCCGATCAGCTGCCAGCCTAAAGATTAACTGCTGTTCAGTGACTCTGGGCTTCAACAAAATGGCAGCAAGAAGAAACAAGAACAATGCTGGAGGCAACTTACAGCACACAAATTTAGCTATAAAAAAATGATTAATGTGGAATGTAGGTTTCTTGTTTAAGAACATTATTTTTATAAAGTTGTTAAGACTAAAGTTCCCCTTTAAGACATGCTGTGAAAATGAACTGTCACATTTTCTTGTTTTGTCAACCAAACTGTATAGCCTGCAAGGGGCTAGTGTCATGTCTAATCACATGAGCAGCACCACATCACTGCAGATCAAACAGAGGCTAAGTTGGCAACTTTCTTGCCTGAAAAGGAGAGGGGAGTTTAGTTCCACTTTAAGAAAAGAGGTGGAATGAAGTCGAGTCAAGTCCAGTAAAATCAGTAATTACGTTAAAGTAGAAATGTGGCCTTCTGTTACAAAATATGTGCTGCAGCATTTAAAATACAACAAAACACACTTTTTTCATTTTGAATAGAGTTATGCCCTGTACACACGATCGGTTCGTCTGATGAAAACGAACCGATGGATTTTTTCATCAGATATCCGATGAAGCTGACTTTCATCAGTCTTGCCTACACACCATCGGTTAAAGATCTGATCGTGTCCAACGTGGTGACGTAAAACACAACGACGTGCCGAGAAAAATGAAGTTCAATGCTTCTGAGCATGCGTCGACTTGATTCTGAGCATGCGTGGATTTTTGACCGATGGATTTCCCCACAGACGATCGTTTTTTTAACCATAAGAAAAATTTAAAACAGGTTCTATTTTTTTTCACCGATGGGAAAAAAAATGATGGGGCCCACACACGATCGGTTCGTCCGATGAAAACGGTCCATCGGTCCGTTTTCATGAGATGAACTGATCGTGTGTACAGGGCATAAGGGAGGGTTATAACCCATTAGTACCCCATCGCAGAGATTTTTCTTCATTTGCTGTCACAAAGCAGGAAGTGAGAGGAAATCCCTCCAAAGTGAGGGAATTTCTTGTGGTCATCAGAACTAGTTTCCCAACTGGAAGATTTCTCTTCTATTAGGCTTCATTTCCATGGACGTTTTTACAGCCACTTTTTTTAGCCTTTTTTACAGCTTAAAAACGCCTGTCCATGTTTTAAAAAAAAGGTAGCGTTTTTGCGCGTTTTTGCAAGTTTTTGAGCATTTTTGAGCGTTTTTTAACGTCTGGCGTTTTTACAGCTCTAAAGCTGGAGCTTCAGAATGCACTGGTCCTGTTTTTTTTTTGCAGCTTAAAAACGGATCAGCCATCTACAGCTCAAAAATGTCATGGTGGGCATGAGGGCAGAGACTAACATGGAGAGCTGTTTTTAAGCTGCAAAAAACGCTCAGAAAAGTGGCTGTAAAAACGTCCATGGAAATGAAGCCTTACTGTTGTAAAGGACAACATAAAATGAGGATTTTCTTTTCAAATGTTTTTTATTGTATTTTTCAAAGATACACAATAAAGCACAAATAAGAGTCATAACAATACAACAGTTTCTTAGTCATACTATGCGTTCAACAGTGTGCCTGGGTAGGCTTCAAATTATCATTTTACTAAACAGTAACCATATAGGGCCTTAGTCCAGTTGGATAGTGGTCAGATGCTTAAACAAGTAACTAGCAATCCCTGTTTACCCCAACGGGATCATGCTGTAAACAAGGGATTATGGCTCATTATCTTATATTATTTAATAAAATCAAAATTAACATAAAGGGGTATCAAGGGAAGGAGGGGAGGGGAATGTGAGTAGGAAGTTATCTTTTACATCCGGTCTAGTTTAGGAGTGTAGTCGTTCAGGAACACACTTAATAATTATTAAAATTCTTCAGAAAATTTGAGGCCCTAGGATGAGTAATCCATTCATTCCAATTTTTAATGAATTTACTTATGGTTCCTTTCCTATGTGCTAACATTAGCTCATAGTGAGCCTGAGTATTGAGTCTCTGGACAACATCAGATAAGTTAGGTGCTAAGGTAGATTTCCATAGTTTTGTTATGGTGAGTCTCGCTGCTGTAAGGAAGTTGGCAACTATAGTTCTAAATTAAGGAGGATAGACATCTAGATTTAAACCTAGTAGGGCTAATTCAGGTGTGAGTATTTTTAGATTACCAGTGAAGGATGCGATAAAGGAGGATACATTATTCCAGAAGCTAGATAAGGTTTTACAATCCCAGAGGGTATGTAACAAATTGCCAGTGTGGGATTCACATCTCCAGCATATGGGGGAGGAGCTAGGGAATATTTTGGATAGTCTGTAAGGGGTCAAATACCAGCGGTTTAGTATTTTCTGGGCGTTCTCCCAATGTTCTACACATGCAGAAGAAGAACTGTTAATATGGATGGCTTTTTGCCATTCTTCCCACGTAAAAGTTTGTGATAGATCCTTCTCCCATTTAATCATATTTAAAGTTTTGGTTTGAATTGGAAAAGATGAAAGTAGTTTATATATATGGGATATGCCTCTCTTCCCACTTATTTTATAGGAAGTGAAGAATTCCCACAGCGCCCTAGGGAGTTCCACACTTTTCTTTGGGTCAAAGTTTTTATTGAACGGTTTGGCTATGAGTTTATTCGTTATTTTATGTATGTCATCGGGTGATAGCTGATCAAAAAAATTGATTCCCTGTTTGGACCAGGGTGTGGTAGTAATTCTTACTTTACAGTAATCGATTACTCCTAGTGGTATTGGCATTAGGACTGGGTTACATGTCGGCTGTAATTTTGTTAGAGCAAACTTCCATGCTGCCAGAGTAGCTCTAATTGTTAGGAAGTTGGGTGTATTAATTTTTGGTAGAGCATAGCAGGCCATGGAAAGGGAAAATAGATCCTTCCCTTTAGACACTTCTCGTTCAACGTTCAACCATAATTTATCATTTGAATATCTGAACCAGTATCTCATTTGATCAAGGAGTGAGGCGAAGTAATATAGGCGTAAATCTGGGAGGTTTAGGCCTCCTTTAGCTTTAACCAATGACATAGTAGATAAAGCAATTCTAGGTTTCTTTCCCAACCAGACCAAGTTGCTCAATTTCGAGTTAATTTGTGTGAAAAATTTAGTCGGTAATGGGATGGGGAGGGAGCGGAAGTAATATAGAATTTTTGGTAACGTCTTCATTTTAAAGGCTGCTATTCTTCCAATCCAAGATAGTTGTGTCTTTTTAATAGACTGTGTATTTTGAGTGATTTGAGTTAATAAGGAGGGATAATTTGCTTCATACAGTTTATTAGGTGGGTAAGTAAGTTGAATCCCAAGATAGGTAATGGAGGGGTTGTCCCAATTGTAGCTAGATTGTTGTTTTAGTTTATCAACTAGGTCTGGCGGGATGTTCATAGGTAGTGCAAAACATTTACTATGATTAATCTTATAATAAGAGACTGATCCAAATTTATCTAGGATAGCGGTTACCTCTTCTAGTAGTGTGTCGGTAGCGGATAAAGTTAAAAGAACGTCGTGCGCGAATAATCCCAATTTATGTTCTATTTGACCGACCCTACGATATTGGGGTTAGATCTGAGAGATATCGCCAGTGGTTCAATTGCTAATGAGAATATAATGGGTGATAAGGGGCATCCCTGTCTAGTACCGTTTGAGAGACTAAACTGTTTAGATATACTTCCCGATGTAAATACCCTAGCAGATGGTGTAGTATAGAGAGACATTATGGCTTCAAAAATAAATCCTGTGAGACCAAATTTCTTAAGGGTTTCCGCTACATATCCCCAGTGCACTCTGTCGAATGCCTTCTCCGCATCCAGTCCGAGAAGCAGAGAAGGCATCCGACCGCGCTCTACATGGCTAAGTAGATTAATCATCCGTCTGGTGCTATCCGGGCCTTGACGTCCCTCCACGAATCCAACTTGATCTGGTTCAATCAGATAAGGAGTAATTTCTAATAGTCGATTAGCTAGAACCTTAGCAAAAATTTTTAAATCAGAATTAAGTAGCGAGATAGGTCTATAATTAGTTGGAGATGTCGGGTCTTTCCCTTGCTTTGGTATTGTGATGACAATTGCTTCAAGCATTTCCTTAGGGAATGAGCGGGTGTTGACAGCTTGATTAAACAATCTGGTCAAGTATGGAGAAAGCATATTTTCAAATGCCTTAAAGTATTCACTAGATAGGCCATCTGCACCGGGCGCTTTATTTAGTGGTAACATTGAGATTACTTTTTTGATTTCATTTACTGTTATAGGATCATTTAATTTTTCTAATGTAGCGGAATCTACTGTAGGGATGTTAAGTTTATCAAGAAATTGGGTTATATCTTTTAGGGTTGGTTGGGTGACAGTATGATCTTTTTTTAGATTATATAGGCCCTCATAGTATTCTGCAAACGCATCAGCTATACTCTGTGGGTTATACAATACTTTTCCTGACTTGTGGTGAACAATTTCATGGATTTTCTGTTTGTTCTGTCTAATACGTAGTTGCATGGCAAGTAACTTACCCGCTTTATTTCCTTGGGAGTAGTGGTTTAGTTTTAGTTTTTTGAGGTATTTTTCATGATCAGAGATCAAAGTCGCTCTAAGCTCGTGTCTGGCTTCATTAAGTTGTTGGAGGAGGAGGATGTGTTTGGGGGCTAGCTTGTGTTCCTTCTCTAATTTGTCTATTTTCACTAATAGATTATTTACCTCCTGTGACCGCCTTTTTTTTCCCCTAGACGTCAATTGTATCAGCATTCCTCTGGAGAAAGCTTTGTGGGCACACCATATACACCATATACTAGAGATAGAGACTTCGTCGTTGTCATTAAATTTAAAATATTCTTCTAGTCTTTCCTTCATCTCTGCCAGAGCTCCTCTATGTGACAAAATATATGTATTGTTCCAAAGAACATGCTTCGAATTTTGTTGGGCTAGATCAATAATTAAAGAGATTGGAGCATGGTCAGACCATGTTATGTTATGTATATGGGCATCTGTGGTTTTCTGGAGGAGAGCTCTGTCAGTGATGAAGAAGTCGATCCTAGAATAGGATTTATGGACATTTGAATAAAACGTGAAGTCCTTTTCTGTTGCGTGGAGACACCTCCAAGGATCATGGAGGTCTTCTTGTGAGAAGATGTTCTTCAAACCTCTTCGTTTGGATTGGATCCCTTTAGTGGTGTCCAGAGTAGGGTCCATCGTTGCATTAAAGTCCCCACATAAGATAATATTGCCTTTTTGTATTTTCTTTGTTATTGTGATAACTTTTTGAAGGAATTGTTGTGGGTTCCTATTTGGTGCGTAGATATTGACTAATGTTAGTATTGTATTTTCAATCTTTGCAACCAGTATTACATACCGACCTTGTTGGTCAATTTTTGAGTCCAAAAGTTGAAAGGAGATTGAATCCTTGATGATCGTCAGGACTCCTTTTTTTTTCTTACTGTTGTGAGATGCGAAGATATGCGGGAATTTAGGGTGTGAAAATTGAGGAGGGTTGTCTCTTGCAAAATGCGATTCTTGAATGCAGAGTATGTCGCATCCGAATTTTAGGGCATCATTCCATAGGGCTTTTCTTTTGAAGGGGCTGTTGAGGCCCTTCACATTTAATGAGAGTAGTTTTAGATTAGGCATAGCGAATAATTTTCATATAGATGAATTGTATATGTATCGAATGTAGTAAAGGCAAAGCGTGTCCATCGACTACATAACTTCCATGAAAAAAGAAGATTGTATGATATTGCTTGTGAGGGGGGGAGGGAAGGAAATTAGGATCATGGTCAAAAACAGAGACAAAAACAAAAAATAACATGTAAAAACAAGCGAGTTGTCGAGCAACTCTTGTGTGCATAAATGTGTGCACTCTCGTTGTGGGGGCTTTGTTAATCATAGATCAGGGGTTCAGGATAGGGGCTCCCTGGGATTCATGTGCCTGAGGAACTTAGGCCATGATAAACTGGAGAGAAAAGAGACAAGAATTTTTATACCGGCGGTTGTGTCATCCATGACTGACATTCCAAGGAGCGGTCAGTTTTTCTTTGGTGGTTCCATCGATCTGGGTACTTTCATCATTTGGGAGTAGATTCCATTTTTTCAGAATCTTGAGGCCATCTTCCAGTGTGTGTATTGTATGAGACATGTTATCTTTTTCCACAGATAGTTTGGTTGGAAAACCCCATCTATAAATTAATTTGTGGTTTCGAAGTATTTTGGTGATCGGATTCAGGTTTTTCCGCGCCAAGATAGTAGCTTGGGAAAGATCGGAGTATAGGATAATTCCCGCGTAGGGGTCTGGTAGTGGTGCATGGTGTCTTGCAAAATGCATTAGCATGTCTTTTGTCTGGAAAAAAATGGATCTTGGCGATCACATCTCTCGGAAGTTTCGCTGCGATGTGCGAGGGCTTAGGAAGTCTGTGAGCTCTGTCGATCACTAGATCTTGTTTTTGCAATGAGGGGATAAGGTCCACGAACATTTTTTGCGAAAAGATTCTTAGGTCATTATTTTTTACGTTTTCAGGATGCCGCGGAATTTAATATTGTTTCGCCTAGACCTATCCTCGAGGTCTGAGACTTTAAGCTTCAGTTGTCTGACTTCTTCCTCAAGAGCAAAATGGTCATCAACTAATTCATTATGGGCGTCAGTGAAGTCAGTCATTTTGTTTTCAATATAGTCCACTCTTTCACCCAAATCTCCTATTTCCGCTTTAGATTTTTGCATAAATGCTCTCATGTCATGTTGGATCGCTCCATGCAATGATTTTAGCATTTCCTTCATATCAGTGTCAAGCATTGCTTTGCCAGAGGTGGGAAAGGAGTCCAATTTTACCTCATAGGGGTTAATATCAGCATCAGAATCACAGTCTATTTCAATGTCACTTACTTTATCTCCAGATGACACTTTTCTCCTTTGTTTTACAGGGCTGATGAAGTCTGATTCAAAGGCTTCATTTTGTTGTGCCTTCTCAGGCTGCTGCAGCATCAGAGCCTGTGTCTTTCTCCTCACAGAGTTGCCTGGCAACTGGTCTGTGTGTGTGAGGGAGGAGGCGCCATCTTTTTCCTGAGGGGATTCAGCCGGACTGATAAACAACCCCAATTTGCGGGGTTTCTTGCGGGAATTACGTTTCTCCATAATGCTGGAGATGTTCTCTGTCCTCTCCGGATCGATACTGTGTCCTCGGGCGCGCTTTTCGTCGCTGCTAGCCGCTTCAGGAAGGTATTAGAACATGGAGCTCTAGCAGTGAGCTTCCATACAGATTCCCTGCTGGCCACGCCCCTAAAAAAAAATGAGGATTTTCTTGCACTTGGAAAACACGACAAATAGAGAGGGTGAATCTCCCTAACGGGGGGCACTGACGGCAATGAAAAACGTACGATTTTTTAATCCCTCATAGTCAAATAATGGGGATTTCTTTTGGAAAGGGTCCACATCCCAATATGAACTTGGAAAAAAAATAAAGATTAGAGAACAGGACATTTAAAGTATAGAGTAGAGAGGGATTAGAACATCTGTCAGTTTTTATGTGCCCCTGTTGAGGAAATGAATTTTCTCTATTTTTCCTGTTTACTGTTATCATTGAAAGTGAAAGTGAAAGTAAAAGAGTTGTCCCCAGAAAAGTAATAGAAGGGAAATCTTCCAATGGGGACATTAGTTCAGGTGACCTGAGGGTCACCAAGGAATTCCCTTAATTTACAGGGATTTCCTCTCACTTCTTATTTGGCTATGGGACAGGAAGTGAAGGAAAATCTCCCCAATAGGACAAAGATGGCAAAAATAAACCTTACAGTGGTTATAATCCTTCCTTACTCTATTCAAAATGGAAAAAAAAAAAAGTTTTGCCTGTAGTTCTACTTTAAAGGATCACTAAAGGAAAAAAAATGTTTTTGCTGAAATGACTGTTTACAGGGTATAGAGACATAATAGTTAACTGATTCCTTTTAAAAACGATTAAAAATAGATAAAAATCAATCATATAATGTGCCTCTTAGATGCAAAAACGAAACTGAAAGTAGTTTAGTCATTGCGTGTTATTTTATGCCTCTGTGCTGGACAGTGCCATAGAGAGTCATGGCTAGGAAAACGAAACTAAACTCTCCCATGACTTTTTTCATATGGAGCCAGACAACCAGGAAGTGTCCAGAACAGAGCAGTATTACAGCAACATCAGAGCAAAAACGAGCAATGAGGACATGAAACCAGGACTGCAGTAAGGTAAAGGAAGCTATTTAGCAAAAAAAAAAAAATCCTTTAGTGACCCTTTAAGGTATGATATCTCAGCAAATAATTCATACATAGATAATTAAAATCAATGTCGTTATTATTACATAAACATTCAAATCCAAGCTAAAAAGCACCATACATGGCTGTCATTGACACTCTGAAGAGGCTACATCAATCACTAGTAGATAAAAATGAATAGAAAATATATTTCAATATATATTTTGCAAATATTTTAATTTTACCTCAATTACCACAGTCTCTGATTATTGGACATGAAAAGGTGATCTCTGATTAAAATTTAAGAACAAAATAATCCGGCAATATCCACAATAACATACATGTTCATTACCCTTCCTGATGCTGGACTGCTCATTCTGTAGACATTATCTTTTTACAAGGTTATTTGCTTGAGTGAATATGGCTATGCAAAATATGAAATAAGTATGAAAGTACTTATGATACTTATGAATGATCAATTAATAGTAGGGATGAGGTTTAGGTTTTCCGCTACAGCCTAGCTTTCTGAGCCTTTTGTTTGACTATAGCTTGTTATTGGCCCTACAAATGGTTAGAATGTATTAAGATTGACTCCCCATAATCATTAATGGGGTTCACTGCAACATAAACAAACTTCAAGCAAGATTCTCAAAATGAATCCGGGCAGATTCACTCAGCCGGGTCAGTCCTAAGTAGGAGTATGTCAACGATAGTTAAAGCGGAGTTCCACCCAAAAGTGGAACTTCTGCTTTAAACACTCCTCGCCGCCTTACATGCCACATTTGACATGCCATTTTTTGGGGGAGGGGGCGTGGGGTCTTCGTTTGGAGTAGGACTTCCTGTCCCACTTCCTCCTTCTGCTTACGGGCCTCCTAGGCGACTCCTCCTCTCCACCTAGGCAGCCCCTCCCTCTAGGTGATCTTCTAGAACACGTGAGACGAGTGTCAATGGAGGCTCCGGTGGAGAGGAGTGACGCTCCAGACGGCCGCATCACTGAACCATGGAACAGGTAAGTGTCTGTTTATTAAAAGTCAGCAGCTATACTTTTTGTAGCTGCTGAATTTAACCACTTGCTTACTGGGCACATATACCCCCCTCCTGCCCAGGTGAAATTTCAGCTTCCGGCACTGCGTCGCTTTAACTGACAATTGCGCAGTCGTACGACGTGGCTCCCAAACAAAATTGACGTCCTTTTTTCCCCACAAGTAGAGCTTTCTTTTGGTGGTATTTGATCACCTCTGCGGCTTTTATTTTTTGCGCTATAAACAAAAAAGAGCGACAATTTTGAAAAAAAAATACAATATTTTTTACTTGTTGCTATAATAAATAGCCCAATTTTAGAAAAAAAATTCTCAGTCTAGGCGATACGTATTCTTCTACATATTTTTGGTAAAAAAAAAATCGCAATAAGCGACTGGTTTGCGCACAAGTTATAGCGCCTACAAAATAGGGGACAGAATTTTTTTTTTTTTTACTAGTAATGGTGGAGATCTGCGATTTTTATTGGGACTGCGACATTATGGCGGACACATCGGACACTTTTGACACATTTTTGGCACCATTCACATTTATACTGCGATCAGTGCTATAAATATGCACTAATTACTGTATAAATGTGAATGGCATTGAATGGGTTAACACTAGGGGGTGAGGAAGGGGTTAAATGTGTACCCTGAATAGTGTTCTAACTGTGGGGGAAGGGGGGTGACTGGGGGAGGTGACCGATCTGTGTCCCTATGTACAAGGGACACAGATCGGTCTCCTCTCTCCCTGACAGGACGCTGTCTCTGTGAGAGCCGGCAATGAGAGATGATCTCATATGTTTACATTTGAGATCATCTCTCGCGATCTGTGATTGGCTGTGTCCAAGGGACACGGCCAGCACAGAATTTCCCCGCTGTGCGCTCGGGAGCGTGCGCGGGGAACGAGGAAAGGGGCGGACGTCCTCCTGGATTTTCAGGTCTGCGCTGAAGCCGTCATTCGGCTATAGCGCGGGCCTCAAGTAGTTAATAAACATAAAAGCCTGGAACTCCGCTGTAACTGTTATCTACTGTATAAAATTTAAAATAAATAATAAAAAAGGTTTACAAAATTAATATTTAAAGAAGGAATGGAAAAAAAATTATTTTGTTTCTCATGTGTATAAAAAACAATTAAAAAATATTTTCTACAATAGAAAGAGTTTACATTTCATCTGATTGGCTCTATGCTTTTGCCTGCTGTTATTCTCTTATTACAACACAGATCATGTAATTATGGCAGGCAGTCACCCCATGAATCCATGAATCAGTTGGAAGAGAACATCAGCTGGTAAGACACTTGAAAACATGATCCAACTTAAAAGAATTGCAGCAAAATAATTTAATTCAATTTTAATGAAGTTATAACCAACTGGGATTATATGGATGGGATTTTTTCCGTGAAAAGTCATCAACAATTCTATAACTATTAAAATGACATAATATTTATTTGGGAAATTACATTAAAACAGTAAAACATTAATGTGAGGATTCTGCCAATATCCTGTATACAGATTTTGTTTGTTGAAAAAATACCCTTCACACATAGTCTTCTACATGTTTCACTATCCTGGCTTCATCAGGAAATATGTGCAAGGGATACTTTTAAAATACACAGAAAAAACATAAAATTCTAAATTCTCTCAAGGTCCAGATTTATACCTTATGGTATGCGTCAAGATGGAATGACACATACGCTTAATCTCAGTTGGTTCTCCTTAATATCTAAGATTTTATGAAAGATAAAAATAATTCCTCTAAGCCCGCTGGACGTGGATGCTCTTTTATTGCTAATAAAATTGGAATGTTTTTGTTGACATCGCCCCGGGCTATATTTGTTTTTCCTTGTTCTGAGGCTGGTGTAGATGCTGCGTCCAATGTACGAGTGATCCCAACTTCCAGCATCATCATCCCTCCTCCTTATCTCCTTCTTATTGCACTATTCAAACTCCTATTGAGTCCACAGGTTTAACCACTTCCTTACTGGGCACTTAAACCCCCTTCCTGCCCAGAGGACTTTTTGCGATTCGGCACTGCGTCGCTTTAACTGACAATTGCGCGGTCGTGCGACGTGGCTCCCAAACAAAATTGACGTCCTTTTTTCCCCACAAATAGAGCTTTCTTTTGGTGGTATTTGATCACCTCTGCGGTTTTTATTTTTTGCGCTATAAACAAAAATAGAGCGACAATTTTGAAAAAAAAATAATTTTTTTTAATTGTTGCTGTAATAAATGGCTCAATTTAAAAAAAAAAAAACATTTTTTATCCTCAGTCTAGGCCGATACGTATTCTACATATTTTTAGTAAAAAAAAAAAAAATCGCAATAAGCGACTGGTTTGCGCAAAAGTTATAGCGCCTACAAAATAAGGGACAGAATTATTATTTTTTTATTATTATTTTTTTTACTAGTAATGGCGGCGATCTGCGATTTTTATTGCGACTGCGACATTATGGCGGACACATCGGACACATTTTTGGCGCCATTCACATTTATACTGCAATCAGTGCTATAAATATGCACTAATTACTGTATAAATGTGACTGGCAGGGAAGGGGTTAACACTAGGGGGTGAGGAAGGGGTTAAATGTGTGTTCCCTATATAGTGTTCTAACTGTGGGGGAAGGGGGGTGACTGGGGGGGGTGACCGATCTGTGTCTCTATGTACAAGAGACACAGATCCGTCTCCTCTCTCCCCTGACAGCACCGCTGTCTGCGAGAGCCGGGAATGAGAGATGATCTCATATGTAAACATATGAGATCATCTCTCATTGGCCGCACAGATCGCCTAGGAAACGGCCGCTCCGATTGGCCGTTCACGGCGATCTGTGACTGGCTGTGTCCAAGGGACACGGCCAGTATAGAAGTTCCCCGCTGCGCGCTCGGGAGCGCGCGCGGGGAACGCGGAAATGAGCTGCCGTCAATTGACGGCGGCTCAGAGATTTAGAACCACCCTGCGGCCGTCAATAGTCGTACGGCCGTAGGGAAGTGGTTAAAGGGGTTGTAAAGGTAATTTTTCCCCCCTAAATAGCTTCCTTTACCTTAGTGCAGTCCTCCTTCACTTACCTCATCCTTCAATTTTGCTTTTAAATGTCCTTATTTCTTCTGAGAAATCATCACTTCCTGTTCTTCTGTCTGTAACTACACACAGTAATGCAAGGCTTTCTCCCTGGTGTGGAGAAAACCTCTTGAGGGGGGAGGGGGCGAGCAGGAGTGTCAGGACGCCCACTAACACACAGTTCCTTTCTCTATCTGCAAAGTAGAGAGCATCCTGACTTGCCTGCTCACCCCCTCCCCCCTCAAGAGGTGCGATAGACACACAGATCCACGTCCTGTCAGGGAGAGGAGACCGATGCTGTGTCCCTTGTACATAGGGACACAGATCGGTCACCTCCCCTAGTCTGTCCCCTCCCCCCACAGTAAGAATCACTCCCAGGTTACACATTTAACCCCTTCCTCGCCCCTTAGTGTTAACCCCTTCCCTGCCAGTAATCAGTGCATATTTATAGCACTGTTCACTGTATAAATGTGAATGGTCCCAAAAATGTGTCAAAAGTGTCCGATGTGTCCGCCATAATATCGCAGTCCCAATAAAAATTGCAGATCGCCGCCATTACTAGTAAAAAAAATAAATAAATAAAAAATCATAATTATGTCCCCTATTTAGTAGGCGCTATAACTTTTGCGTAAACCAGTCACTACACGCTTATTGCGATTTTTTTTTTATTTTTTACCAAAAATATGTAGAAGAATACGTATCGGCCTAAACTGAGAAAAAAAAAAAAAAAAAAAAAAAAAATTGGATATTTATTACAGCAAAAAGTAAAAAATACTATGTTTTTTTTTTTCAAAATTGACGCTCTTTTTTTGTTTATAGCACAAAAAATAAAAGCCGCACAGGCAATCAAATACCACCAAAAGAAAGCTCTATTTGTGGGAAAAAAAGGGCGTCAATTTTGTTTGGGAGCCACGTCGCACGACCACGCAATCGTCAGTTAAAGCGACGCAGTGCAGGAAGCTGCAATTTCGCCTGTGCAGGAAGGGGGTATATGTGGCCAGTAAGCAAGTGGTTAAGGACTTTTATCTACATCCCACCAGCATACCTCCCAATGTTTTGGAGATGGGAATGAGGGACACCTTGCAGCAAAAGTATGCAGGCATAGGACACACCCCTTGCCACGCCCCCTTAAAGGAGAGGTGTAAAAAAAAAACAAGATTGGTTAAACCCACAAGTGCTTTTTTACCACTACTATTCCTTTATATTGACTCTTGGAATTTACAAATGCAGCAATTTAGAAATTGGATGAAAGGTTTAGTTCTGGAAAACACTTTTTGATGATAAAAAGTTAATTTTATATACATTTATATAGTTTAGACCAAAATGAGGAGGCATGAGGGACAGAGGGACATTGCTCCAAATCAGGGACAGTCCCTCGAAATCAGGGACAGTTGGGAGCTATGCCCACCAGTACACAGGCTAGCACTACGACTTATTATTGTTATTGCATTAGGTTCCTTCTGTGGCTGTCCATGTCCCTGCCTTAAAGACCTGGACACTTCCAATTGTCTGCTCAGCAACGAGGCCCTCTCAGGATCCAAAAGAGGTTGACATCAGCAATAGAGAACTTGCAGGCCGTAGGCTCATTAACAGGCTGGGTTAAAGAGTCACTAAAGGAAAAAAATGTTTTAGCTGAAATGACTGTTTACAGGGTATAGAGACATAATAGTTAATTGATTCCTTTTAAAAATGATTAAAAACAGATAAAAAACAATCATATAATGTACCTGTAGTTTAGTTTCGTTTTTGCTGTTGTTTGCTGGTTCTCTGATGTACAGAGAGCCAATAGAGGGCAGTCAGCCAATAGAGAGCAGTGATACTTTGTCTAAAACTCCTCAGCACCAATCCAGTTTCGTTTTACACACAGTAATCACACCTCCTTGATTATTCACCACCGTGAGAAATCTCCCAGTATTGTGGTTATCAGGAAACAGACAACCAGGAAGTGTCCAGAACAGAGAGGATTTACAGCCACATCAAAGCAAAAACGAACAATGAGGACAAAAAAAAATTCCTTTAGTGACCCTTTAACTGTCCCCCATAACTGGAAATAGTATGGGCGAGGGAAAAGGATGGCAGACTAAAGCGAATGTATCCCAAATTTAAACGGTAGGTTGCAATTGGCTGCTTACACGGCAGCAGAACAGAGCAGGCCGAAGCAATGTAAACATGAAAAAAATGTGCTGCTAGGGAATGATGGATTAAAGTTCCTGTATAGAAAAAAAGGACCTTTCAATTGTATTCCAATGAACAGCTTTCATAGGAACACAACATCCATACACAAAGATCATTTTTTGCCTTGTGTGTGTTTCAGCAGTTATTGCTTTTTCTATTTTGTGGCAGCTCTGCGTGTGCTGGGAAAGCCTGGCCTAACATGGACAATACTGGCTGCACTTAGGAAAGAATTATACAATTGAAGCTGCTTCCCACTGTCTGCTGTTACAGTTTGTTTCTTTCCAATTTTATGGACGATGAACAGAAAAAATCAAAGAGAGGATTCCTAGGGCTAGTGAACGTCAGACAACTAAGTGTTCCAATTAAATGCCTCGGTTTTCAAATTGCCATGCAGAGATGAGAGGCACTGCTCATTTATCTTATGATTGTCACATGCTGGACAGAAATCTAAAACTCCTCAAGGAATAATGCTTGAAATATACGAAGATGTATTGTAAAATATGTATTGTAGCATTCTGTATTTTCATTGTGTTCACATTAGTTATCATTTACTTAAAGTGTAAACAAAGTACAAATCATACTAGGACACTTTGAAAAAAAATTGCCTATGTTCATAAAAAAAAAAGTAGACTTTTTTTATATAGATATTATAAAGGACTTTAACTCACACTGAGAAGTGTGTCAGGACTTCTTATCTGTAAATCAAGGGTTCCTCAATAAACCTTCTGAGACCTGATCACTATCTGTAAATCCTACACAGTCAATACAACTCATGCATGTCCTGGAGATTATTATTATTATTATTATTATTATTATACAGGATTTATATAGCGCCTACAGTTTGCAAAGTGCTTTGCAACATTAGGGCAAACTGTACAGTTACAATTTGAATCAGAGAACACTTCTCATTAGAGATTACAATCTAAAAGGAAGGTTCAAGTAATACAAAAGGTAATAACTGTGAGGGATGAGCTGATGAAGAAAATGAAAGTACAGTTGCTAGGTGAGGGCAGGATAGGCTTCTCTGAGGAGAAAAGTTTTCAGGAAATGCCTAAAAGTGGATAGAGATGGAGATAGTCGGACAGATAGGGTAGGGAATTACAAAGGATGGGAGAGGCTCAGAAGAAGTCCTGGAGGCAAGCATGCCATCAGGGGGGTACAGGCATTACACCTGTAAGGGGCCCGGGATGGCAACCCCTCTTTTTTTAATTTTTTTTTTTATAAAAAACAATTTTTTTAAAATATATTCTTATTTGATTTTTTATTAAGGGCCAATTTTTTGTTTTTAAGGGTCTGGAGGTCCCCAGGGGCCCGGAGATCCCCAGGGCCCCAGATGACAACCCCCTTTTTTATATTATTTTCTTTCTTTCTAGTTCTTTTCATATATATATATATATATATATAAACTCCCCCTTTTTTTTCTTTATAAATGTTTTTTTTTTTTTTTTTATATATATATATTTGTTTTTATTTATTTTTTATTAAAGGCCCCAGTGGTTCCTTTTTTTTTTTTATTAAAGGGCCCAGAGGTCCCGGATGGCAACCCCACTTTTTTTGTAATTCCTTTTTATAAAAAATAATATTAATAATAATTTGTATATATATATATAGGGCCCAGAGGTCTATATATATATATTTATTATTTTTATTAAAGGGCCCAGAGAGGCCCAGAGGTCCCCAAGGCTACCCCCCTTTTTTTTATATATTTTTCTTTATTTCTTCTTCTTTTTTTTGTAAAGGGCCCCCCCCCCCCGCTTCTCAATTCGCGGCAGCCCCCCCCGTTTCTCAATTTCAGGCGGCAGCACCCCCCCAGTTCTCTGCTCCAGGGGGCCCATGCCTGAAGCTGTGTAAGGGGCCCCATAATTCCTGATGGCGGCCCTGCAAGTATGGAAAGAGGTGACGAGGGAGCTAGAGAGCAAGAGGTAAACAATTATATCTCTGTGTATAACAATAGAATTAAAAAAAAAAACTCCATATTGGGAAATGGTATAGTATGATGTGATTTTTATTTTTTATTTTTTTATTCCTTAAAAAAAATTGACATCTTTTTTATGTTGTTTTTTTGCCACAGTCATGTAACTGCTTGCCCCCTCCGCTCCCACAGCTCAGAAGACTGGAGGCAGAGCCTGCAGAAGATGTTTCCTGGCTTCTGCTGAAGACATATGAGAAGCCCCATGATAATACTAATCTGCTCTTCTGCTTTCTACCAAACTGTGAAGAGGAAACGTCTAGAGGAAAAGAGATTTCACCTCCAAATACGGAAAGGTTTCTTCACAATAAGAGCTGTGAAAATGTGGAATAGACTCCCTGCAGAGGTGATTCTGGCCAGCTCAGTAAAGTGTTTTAACCACTTAAAGCGGAGGTTCACCCATACCCTACACATTTTTCCCTTCGCTTCATGCTCGTTCGGTCTAGGGGAATCGGCTATTTGTATTAAAATATGAGCAGTACTTACCCGTTTTCGAGATGCATCTTCTTCCGCCACTTCCGGGTATGGGCTGCGGGAATGGGCGTTCCTTCTTGATTGACAGTCTTCCGAGAGGCTTCCGACGGTCGCATCATCGCGTCACGATTTTTCCGAAAGAAGCCGAACGTCGGTGCGCAGGCGCAGTATAGAGCCGCACCGACGTTCGGCTTCTTTCGGCTACGAGTGACGCGATGGATGCGACCGTCGGAAGCCTCTCGGAAGACTGTCAATCAAGAAGGAACGCCCGCTCCCGAAGACCCATACCCGGAAGCGACGGAAGAAGATGCATCTCGAAAACGGGTAAGTACGGATCATATTTTAATACAAATAGCCGATTCCCCTAGACCGAACGAGCAGGAAGCTAAGGAAAAAAAAAAGAAATGGTTGAACTCCCGCTTTAAGGACCCCTTCACGCCGATATACGTTAAGCCCAGCCGTGGGGTCGAAGCTCCATGTCCACGCCCGCGGGACCCACAGACCCGATCGCCGCCGGTGTCCTGCGATCGGTCCTCCGGAGCTGAAGAACGGTTCTTCACAGTGGCAGTGTCATTGATCGTCTGTTCCCTGATATAGGGAAACACGATCAATGACGTCACAAGTCCAGCCCCACCCCCATACAGTTAGAAACAAATATGAGATCACACTTAACCCCTTCAGCGACCCCTAGTGGTTAACTCCCAAACTGCAATTGTCATTTTCACAGTAAACAATGCATTTTTATAGCATTTTTTTGCTGTGAAAATGACAATGGTCCCAAAAATGTGTCAAAATTGTCCGATGTGTCCGCCATAATGTCGCGGTCACGAAAAAAATCGCTGATCGTCACCATTAGTAGTAAAAAAAAAATATTAATAAAAATGCAATAAAACTATCCCCTATTTTGTAAACGCTATACATTTTGCGCAAACCAATCGATAAATGCTTATTGCGTTTTTTTTTACGAAAAATAGGTAGAAGAATACGTATCGGCCTAAACTGAGAAAAAAATGTTTTTTTATATCTTTTTTGGGGGATATTTATTATAGCAAACAGTAAAAAATATATATATTTTTTTTAAATTGTCGCTCTATTTTTGTTTATAGCACACAAAATAAAAACCGCAGAGGTGATCAAATACCACCAAAAGAAAGCTCTATTTGTGGGAAAAAAAGGACGCCAATTTTGTTTGGGAGCCACATCGCACAACTGCGCAATTGTCAGTTAAAGCGACGCAGTGCCGATTCACAAAAACTGGCCAGGTCCTTTACCTGCATAATGGTCCGGGTCTTAAGTGGTTAAGAAAAGCATGGATACTTTCCTAAATGTACATAATATAACTGGGTACTAACATTTTTAGGTAAAGTTGATCTGGGGAATATCCGATTGCCTCATGGAGGATCAGGAAGGAAGCAATTTGGATCATGCTTTGCTGGGGTTTTTTGCCTTCCTCTGGATCAACTGTGGGTATAGAATTCGTTATATGTGATTGTATGATATTATTATTATTTTATTTCTTATGGTTGAACTTGATGGACTTTTCAACCTGACTATGTGAAGGCTGGACAGGGACATGACACCTGAATCTGACTTTGGTTCTACAGACATTGGCTTGGCATACCGTAGCTCAGGAGACGGGATGCCAACTGACCAAGCTAGGACATATCTTCTTCCTTGCCCAGCATAGTCAGTTTGAAAGATCAACCAAGAGGAACTGGCAAAATTACCAGTTATTTAGCAAAAAAAAAAGCATACAGGCTACATTTAATAGGACCTATAAATATAAAACACAACTTTATTTTTTAGGGTGACATACATTTTGATGTGACTGATATTTCCCCCCCATGGGTTGTTTTAAATTGTGAAGATTGTGATTCTACGATTGTTATGATGACTTGCAGTTAATTGACAAAAACTGAATGTTAGGTGTTCCAGGCTAACTATTTACTTGAATGCAAGACTTCAAATCAAATTAGGTTCCTTGGTTAGAGTTGTATTCATGAATTACATTGTTAGACACAGAGATAGAATTGTTATCTCCAGGACATGCATGAGTGGTATTGACTGTTGTAAAATGTAAGGATTTACAGTGATCAGGGCTCAGGCTCAGGGCTTTTTTTCTTCCGGAACGACACAGAACGCCACGGAACGCCGTTCCGGCATCTATGGCAGCCCTCTCTGCTCCGACATGTCATTTACCACAGATGGCACTGGGCAGATTCTAAAATTGCTGTTGGACTGAATAGCAGCTATGGATTTGCCCGCTGTCATGTACTGACGGCTGATGCCGTCCAACATTCGTGGTATACTGGACTAATAGGTCCAGCAACTGTTTTAAAAAGATTGGCAAATGATTTAAAATCAATACTTTTGCTGTAAGGAAAATAATCTAGAAGTGGAGTTGATTTCAATTTACAGCATAGGAGAAACATAGGGGCAAGAGTACAGTTTTTGAGCAAAATCATTCAGTCTTTTGAATGTGAATAACTGTTAAATAAATTTATCTGGAATTGAATATGCATTTACTTTGCTGTAATTTGTATTGTACCATGCAGTTTGTATCTTCTCTGCTAATGTTCCATTTTTTTCTGATGAAAACTCAGTAAAGTTATGGACTGATGATTCAAAGATAGAGTTTTGTCATAATAATATAGCCAGGTGCTTGGCTAGAGAAAGAGCCACTATAAAAGACATTGTCCTGCAGCTCCTTTGTGTGCCATTACAAGATTCTTATGCTGGTTTTCAGTGCCATTCCGCATCCATCCAGCAGAGGGAGCCGATGGGCATGAAGGACTTGAGAGACTTTATTGCAGGCTGCACTGAACTTCTGGAAATGTAGCGTGAGTAGAGGATCTTGCGTAAGAGTATATAGAATGATAGACTACAACTCCCAGATATACACTCTTAACCTCCCTGATGGGATGATTATGTCAGATTTTTGATGCTGAAAGCGGTACAATTGTTTTGCATGGAAATTTGGCGTTTTATATTTTTTTATTCCATCCTTCCATCACCTCCTGTCTCCATCACACCGCCCCTCCATCACCATACCTTCATCACACCATCACTTTCTGTCTTCATCACCTCCTGTGTCCATACCTCCATCACACTATCCCTCCATCACCTCCTGTCTCTATCCCTCCATCACCTCCTGTCTCCATACGTCCATCACTTCCTGTCTCCATCACACCATTCCTCCATCACTTCCTGTCTCTATCCCTCCATCATTTCCAGTCTCCATCACCCTATCTATCACCTCCTGTCTCCATCCCTCCATCACCTCCTGTCTCCATCCTTTGAGTCTCCATCCCACCACCACCTCCTGTCCCCATCCCGCCACCACCTCCTGTCCCCATCCCGCCACCACCTCCTGTCTCCATCCCTCTCGTCTCCATCCCTCCACCACCTCCTGTCTCCATTCGTCCACCACCTCCTGTCTCCATCCCTGCTCCACCACCTGTCTCCATCCCATTGCCACCACCTCCTATCTCCACCACTTCCCTGGTATATTTCTCAATCAATCTACCCCACCATCCTTCTGTCCTTTGTTGATCCATCATTCCTTTTATCCAAAACTCCATCCCTCCATCACCTGTCTCCATCCCTCCACCACCTCTTTATTACTCCATCCCGTCATTACTAAGTAAGGTAGGGCTTAGAAACTGGAACAATGTATAGAAATATGTCTAATGTTATGTGATTGAGCAAATCCATAAAATTGATTGCAAGCAAGACTACATGAAGAAAGCATCATTTGATATCTTAATGAAGTCTGAGAACGCAGGCTTGCCTTGCTTGTGTGCCCTGGGTTGATCCGTCAGTGCTGTGGATGCCAAGTTGGTCCGTGACTCTGTCCCCATGGAATTTGGATGGTCCAGACACTCCAACAGACCACAACGAGGGCTCCTCCATTCAAGCCCTTTAGCTCAGGGTGTTTTTAAAGGCTGACGCTGATGGCGAGATACGCCATGACATCAATCGCCTGTCGCCTCACCAGCCTGCCGGCGCCATCTGAATACAGGATCGGTTTGTCTCGGGCAGTCTTCGAACTGCGCATTCATGGTTCCAAGCCTAGCTGGTCACAGCTACTGTAACAAGCACTTTTCCCCTATTACGGACATTGACAGGCAGGAGAAAAGTGCCCTGTTTTTACATGCTGCACGTAAAAATATGGGCAGTTGACGACATTGGTCGAGCCAAAGAACAAAGAACCCAGTTTACCAATTAGTTCCCGCAGGGGCAGCGCTGCAAACAGTAGACGTGTTTGCCACAAACTGAAGAAACCATTGCAAGAGAAGCACCACATACCAAATGTGAAGCATGATGGCAGAAATGTTAAGGTTTCAGTTTTCTTTGCTGCCTCAGAGCCTAGGATTATCATCTTGCATTCTTTGGGATGCCTGCTCTGTCTGTAACAAACTCACCTCTTTATCATTAACACCTTTAATCTACCTGCTGTTACTAAAGCCTGGATTTATGCATCAGACTCTGCTTCCCCTGCTTCTCTCTCCCATGGTGGCCTTTTCTGGATTTTCTCTCCAAAATCCAGTGTATGGAAGGGAAGTGGAGTTGGAATCCTATCCCCACAGAGCACATTTCAGGTTCTTTACCCACCTCCCTCTCTGTCACTCTCCTTATTTAAAGTACATTGTATTCATCTATATTCTCCAGTTTCTTTAGGAATTTCTGTGATCAACTGGGCCCCTGGACTGGTATCAATCTGCCTTGTTGACTTCTCTGCCTGGCTACCCTACTTTCTCTCTTCTGAAATTCCCATAATTGGTGATTTCAAAATCTTTATTAATACTCAGGCCGGGTACTCACGACCAAACATGTATGGTGAAAGCGGTCCGTCGGACCGTTTTCACCATACATGTCTGCCAGAGGGCTTCTGTACGATGGTTGTACACACCATCGTACAGAAGTCCGCGCGTAAACAATACGCGGGGCGTGTCCGCGGTGTCGCCGCGTCGATGACGCGGTGTCGCCGCGACAATGACGCAGCGACGTGGGCGGCCCGCCTTTAAAATGCTTCCACGCATGCGTCAAAGTCATTCGACGCATGCGAGGGACGGCGGGCGCCTGGACATGTACGGTAGGTCTGTACTGACGACCGTACATGTCCGAGCGGGCAGGATTCCAGCGGACTGTTTTAAAACAAGTCCAGGAATATTTGTCCGCTGGGAAAAGGCCCGGCGGGCAAATGTTTGCTGGAATTTGGCCCGCTCGCGCCCACACACGACCAAACATGTCTGCTGAAACTGGCCTGCGGACCAGTTTCAGCAGACATGTTTGGTCGTGAGTACGGGGCCTAACACTCCTGTTACTTCTAAACTTCTCAGTCTAACTTATTCTTTTGACCTGAAGCAATGGATACATGCTTCTACTCACTCAACACCATTGACCTAGTTTTCTCATATCTCTGCACTCCATGCAACCTTTTCAACAATCCTTTTCCTCTCTCTGATCACTATTTGATTGGTTTCACTCTCTCCCTGTCTTCTACCAACTCTCCTTCCAATCGCCTAAAAGAAACCCATAGAAACCTTCACCACTTTAACCCTACCTCTCTATTCTGCTACTGACAATCTCTATGACAAAATTATACCCTTGTTGTGCCCCAACTTAGTCACTTCTGTCTACAACAGTATACTGTCATCCTCCCTGGATGCATTCACCCCCCACTACCCACTGAATCTCCAAAATCTCCCGATGCAAGGATAGGTCCACTGTCCACCATAAAGAGCATGCCAGGCATGCCTGGCAGGCCGCCGCTGAAGACTAGCCCTGATGCTGAAGGGGTAATTTCACCAGCCACTTTGTGACCATGTACCATTCTATAGCTGAGAGCATTTATTGAGCAGTGGGATGTGGTATACCAGAAAACTGATAATGAGCTGAAGCACATGAGCAATCTATCAAGGAAAAGCTCACAAAAGAAATGGAGGGTTATGGCTTGGTCTAGTCAAAGCCCCTTTTTCAATCCCAATGATTCAAAAGAGACAGTGCAAGCAAAAAAAAAAAAAAAAAAAAAACATTCTTTTGGTGGTATTTTATCACCATTGGGTCTTTTAGTTTTTATTATTATATGAATGAAATTAGACTGAAAATGATGAAAACATTTTTTTTCTAATTTCTGTTAGAAAACATATCCAATAAATTCAAATTTCTTCAGAAACTTGGGCCAAAAATGTTTTCTGCTACATGTCTTTGGTTAAAACCAAACTGCGTTTTTGGGGACACTATACTAGTATAGTTCTGATTGTGATCAATATACTAATATATACAGACACTGAACTAATAATGACGGTGATCAGCGACTTATAGTGTGACTGTTATAGTGTGGCAGGCAATCTGGCGTTAACATACACTGGCTGGGAGGGACACTAACTGATCCTGACGTTGCTACTGACACTATTTCAGTGATAAGTGATAATTCTCTACACTGTGCACAGTACTAATGACACTGGCTGGGAAGAGGTTAACATCCAGGGGAAATCAAGGAATTAACTGTGCTCCTAACAAGTATAATGTGTGTAATGTGTGCTGATCTTACTCACAGATCTGGCTGCTTTTTCTCCCTGAACTCAGTTGATTTCAGGGAGAAGAAACAGCCAGATCGCTGTCTGTGTACAGAGTTCTATGTGTTTGTAAACAGAACTCTATGCTGCGATTAGCCACAGTCAATCATTGGCTCTAACCTGCTGACAAACTCGTGCTAAGTCCAATCACAGCACAGGTCTGGTCCTGCATGTGTGCCGCAAACCTGTAAGTTTGGTGGGGATGTACAGTTACGTTGCCTAGCCTGCAACTGCAGCCAGTCCTCAGTAAATGTACTGTGGGTGGCTAGCAAGCGGTTAATGTCAGTGTCAGAGACTGTGGTGAATAAATATGCAGAATGCCTACAAGAAGTGTTTTCTGCCTAAAGGCAATACCAGATTCTGAGGCAAAGGATGTACTTTCTTTTTCCACAGTAGACAATTACATCTATTGATATTTTGTTGAATAAATCATTCATCAGGAAAAATTTCCTTGTGACTTTTTTGAAGTATATCACATTTATCTGTACACAGTATTTAACCTTTTCCCTTGTGGCCTATTCTAATATGACAACCAGGCAGGAGCCCTAATATGTTGGGAGGATGTCATATGACCAGGATCCGGCCACGTTCCGGCATGATCTGTCACCCGCTGTGTCCACTGGACACGGCCAATGACAGATCACTGTACCAGCCTTCTGCCAGAACCATGCGACTGCTGTGGCCAATCACAGCAAATCACATGACAGTTGTACACAATGAAACGCTTTGATTCATGCCTTTCATTGTGTACTATTGTAATGAGATCTGTGATTGGTCAGACGGGGCCAATCACAGCCCATCTGCACCATGTGATTAGCTGTGGCCAATCACAGCTAATCACAGTAGTAAACGCTGAATGTATAGAGTTCATTCAGAAAAAATGGTTGCTTATAACTGTAAAATTCACAGTTATAAGCAGTCATAGTGTGTAAAAGAAAAAAAATCCCGATCACCTCCCCAGAATAGTACAGTGTTACTATGGCAACACTGTATTGCTCTTGTCACTGTATGTATTAAAACAAATGTATTTTTTTTTGAAAAAAATAAAAAAAATATGTTTTTTATTCATTTTGATCACCACCACACCAGTCATATAATGACGCCGTACTGGTGAAATTATGTAAAAATAAAAAACAAAAACTGTGACAATAAATTACAACTTCAAAAAACTTGCCATGCGCTTACAAAATACCTTGGACTGTCTACTTTCCAAAAAGGGGTCATTTGTGGGATATTTGTACTGTCCTGGCATTTTCAGGCCTCAAGAAATTAGATAGGCCATCAGTACATCAGGATTATTCAACTTTCGGGTATATATACGTGTATACCATAGTTTGTGGGTGCCAACTTTCCTACAGACTAAATACACTAAATGTACACTGATTTGGGTGATTTTTACCAAACATGAAGTTTTATGAAGAAAGATTATTTATTTGCAAAATGTTAGAACAGAAACCAGAAAAAATCATGTTTTTTTTTCAAAATTTCTGGTGTTTTTTTTTATTTATTTAGCAAAACACAGCAGTGCTTAAATACCTTAATACACTGAAAAAAATCTAAAAAGAGGCATAGGATATCCAAGTGACTCAATAACAAGTAACAAAAAGTCCCAGCAAATAAATAAAGGTTGGTGAAGCTGGTGTCAAAGAAAGCCAAACGTGCAAATCTCCCATTTCAAAATCAAAAGTTACCCAAAGTGCTCCACTGAACCCCCTTAGTGGGAATAACTCATCAGACAAATTTGTCCTACATAAAATGCTTGGCAAACAGCGTTTGGGTTAAACATTACTCCCGATATTGCATCTGGTTCCTGGAGGTTTCATTTGCTACAGATATTTTCCATTCATAAATTCCTCAAATGTCAGAAAAAGCTTCCATAGTGCATTACCGTAATAAATGATTAAAATGTATTGATCATATAAAAACTACGCACAAACAAACTAAAAACATGGGCATGACACATCTTAAGATCACGCAACACTCCTCATTAAACAATCGTCCCCGCCTCTCCCAGTGGGCCAATATATCAGCGTCTCACCCAACTGCTCGACATACCCTGAACTCTAGATCACTGCTGAGATGGTGTGTGACGTCACCAGCGGTCGCCTATGAATTGATATATGAAAGAAAGCTCTATTTTTGTGAAAAAAATAATAAACATTTCATATGGGTACAGTGTTACATGACCGCGCAATTGTCATTCAAAGTGCTACAGCACTGAAAGATGGAAATTGGCCTGGGCAGGAAGGGGGTGAAATTGTTCGGTATTGAAGTGGTTAAATGAAGATCTAACTCTTGCTTGTTCAAATAGGTAGAAAAAGTCAACAATTTCCATGGGTGTACCTACATTTTGGGGGAAAAAAACTTGGGAATCCATCAACCCTTCCCTGAGGACCCTTCATTGGCTAACCGTAAAGGATCGGGTCACATTCAAGACCCTCTGCCTTACCCACAAGTGCACACAAGGAAACGCTCCTCAATACTTGTGTGAGAAAATAAAGCATTACACCCCCAATCGCGTTCTCCGATCAACCAACCAAAACTTCCTCCACATCCCCAATTCCCGCTACAAATCGAAGGGAGAATGAAGATTTGCAGTCCAAGGACCGCGGTTATGGAATGCTCTACCCACAAACATCCGCATGGAAGAAAACCATTGGGGCTTCAGGAAAAAACTTAAGACTAATCCCTTCTGAAGGATCAGGATGACACTGGATGGAAATAAGCGCCTTGAGGCGATTTAGTTCACATTTGCAGCGCTATACAAGTTATTCACTCACTCACTTTACATTTTCACAAGAGTGTAAGGCAATGTTTACACATGTGGCTGTCACTGCCATGTCCTAAAAAGTGATCCACAATTGGTCAGGAGGCTATATGACGCCACCTCATCACTTGCTTTAACCCTGTAAATGCCACGCCAAAACGCAGCAAACATGTGTATTGCACATGGTTGTGGGGCAGCAATGATGCAGCCCCATTTGTTTGAACTGATTGCATTTGGCTGCATTACTGCCTGCCAAATGTGACAGAGGGACAACAGCATGCACACATTTCTTTTTTCCCAGAATGATGAAATTAGATTCTTCAATTTTCACTAGATTTTCTTTAAGTAATTTAGAACAGCTGATTCTGGACATAAAATGCTTACTAATACATGGGATTTCATGTTATTAAGGGTGGGGATACAAAGCACAATGTTTTTTATGAAGAGAAGAATGACATGTCACCACAGAGAAGTACGGGAAGGTATACAGATGGCAAAGAACCTGATATCTCTGATGATGAATACATAGTATAACCAGTAGCCTGGACAAGTGTAAATGTCACAAATGAATCTAAATGACTAATTTATTGGCTGACAGACTGGTGTTTAAATAGAGTCATGCAGTGGAATTGGTCTTTTCCCAAAAAGCCTGAGGCACAGCATAATAATAAAAACCACAGTCCCATATATCCTTCAGTGAAAACCATTATGATGAGTTAAAGCTGAACTCCAGGGAAAACAAAAATGCCTCTTTGCCCTCTAGCTGCAAGGAAATGCTTTTTTTTACAGTTCTGTGAAAAAGTATTTGCCCCTTCCTGATTTTTTTTTATTTTGCATATTTCTCACACTTAAATTATTCAGATCATCAAACACATTTTAATATTACACAAAGATGACCTGAGTAAATCCAAGATGTAGTTTTAAAATTATTATTTCATTTATTAACGAAAAAAAGTTTTTTTTTAATCCTGCCTGGCCCTATGTGAAAAAGTAATTGCCCCCTCCAATGCTAAATCATGAATTAACCACAATTTTTTGGAAAGCTGAGTTAAATTTCACTTGCCACACCCTGGCCTGATTACTGCCAGACCTGTTGAATCAAGAAATCACATAAATAGAAGCTATCTGACAAAGTGAAGCAATGCTAACAGATCACAGAAAGCCACACATCATGCCACAATCTAAAAAGAATCAAGAACAGATTAGAAACAAAGTAATGTACATATATCGGTCTAGGAAGGGTTTCAAAGCCATTTCCAAGGCTTTGGAACTCTAGTGAACCACGGGAAGAGCCATTATCCACAAATGGAGATAACTTGGAACAGTGGTGAACCTTCCCAGGAGTGGCCGGCCTACAAAAAGTACTCCAAATGCATGACGAAGATTCATCCAGGTCATAAAAGAACCCAGAACAACATCTAAAGAACTGCAGGCCTCACTTGCCTCAGGTAAGATCATTGTTCACGATTCAACAAAAAGAAAGATACTGGGCAAAAATGGCATCCATGGGAGAGTTCCAAGGCCAAAGCCACTGCTGAACAAAAAGAACACAAAGGCCTCGTACACACGAATCTCGTCGTAAAAGAAACGTAGTTTTCCTCAACGAGTTTCTTGACAGGCTTGTCGTGAATCTTGTCAAGTTTTCTTTGCATACACACTGTCAAGACAAAATCTCGTCGTTCTCAAACACGGTGACGTACAACACGTACGACAGCACTATAAAGGGGAAGTTTGATTCCACTGGCGCCACCCTTGGGGCTGCTTTTGCTAATGTCATGTTACTGCGTATTAAGTAAAAGTTTGATGAGAGACGATTCGCGCTTTTCAGTCTGTTACAGCGTGACGAATGTGCTATCTCCATTTTTTTCTCATCGAGATCCACAACAGTTTTCTCGACGAAAAACATACACACCACCGTTTTGATGGATTTTGCCGAGGAAAACGGTCGTGTGTATGAGGCCAAAGGCTCATCTCACATTTACCAAAAAACATTTTGATTATCCACAAGACTTTTAGGCAAATATTCTGTGGACAGATGAGACAAAAATCTAACTTTTTGAAAGGTGTGCGTTCCGTTACATCTGGCATAAAACTAATACAGCATTTCATGACAAGAACACCATACCAACAGTCAGACATGGTGGTAGTAGCGTGATGGTCTGGGGCTGCTTTGCAGCTTTAGGACCTGGACGACTTACCATAGTTGATGGAGCCATGAATTCTGAGCTCTACTAGAAAATCCTAAAGGAGAATGTCCGCACATCAGTTTGTGACCTCAAGCTTAAGTGCACTTGGGTTAAGGAGCAGGACAATGCTCCGAAACACAACAGCAAGTCCACCTCCAAATGGTTCAAACAAAGCAAAATTTAGGTTTTGGAGTGGCCTAGTCAAAGCCTGGATTTAAATCAAATTGAGATGCTGTATCATGACCTTACACAGGCCGTGGCAAGATTAAAACAATTCTACAAAGAAGAGTGGGCCAAAATTGCTCCACAGCAATGTGAAAGACTCATTGCCAGTTATTGAAAACGCTTGATTGCAATTGTTGCCGCCATGGGTGGCACAACCAGTTATTAGGTTTAGGGGGCAATTACTTTTTCACATAAAGCCAGGCAGGTTTGGACAGCTTTATATAGGAAACCATCATTTAAAAACTGCATTTTGTATTTACTCGGGTTATCTGTGTGTAATATTAAAATGTGTTTGATGATCTGGATCATTTAAGTGTGACAAATATGCAAAAAAATCTGAAAGGGGCCAAATACTTTTTCACACAACTGTAGGTCTAGGAGACCGTAAAAAGCACTTTTATTTACCCAATCCTCTGTAGCCTCTTCTCCGCTACATTCTAGTGGTTGGATGTCCTCTGAGAATATCAACACCAAAACAGAGCCCCAAACCCCTGCATTGGATTCATGGAGTAAGGTCAAGAGACCGTTTACTGCCTGACTGTAAGAATGCATTGGCTGCCAGGGGAACAGAGGTTTGGGTAAGAAAAATAGCTTTTCGTGGTCCCCGAGACATAAGCCAGCATCTAACCCTTGCAGTATGGGGCAGCCCCACTGCAACAGAGAATCCCCTCCCCTCATGGTGATTGGGTTTAACCGCTTGTTGCCCGCCGCACGCAGATATACGTCTGCAGCATGGCACGGGCAGGCAAAAGGACGTATATATACGTCCCCTTTAAGAAGCCAGCATTGTGCATGCGCGCACCCGCCACGAGCTCCGTGACTCCGACCGCTGGTCCTGCGGACTCATTGTCCGCGGGCATACCCGCGATCGTGTCACTCTGAGGAAAACGGGGAAATGCTTATTTAAACAAGCATTTCCCCAGTATTCCTAGTGACAGGACAGTGACCACAGCTTCCTGTAATCAGAAGTGGTGAGCACTGTCCTGTCAAACACAGAACATCCCTCCTACAGTTAGAAGCACTCCCTAGGGCACACTTAACCCCTACAACGCCACCTAGTGGTAACCCCTTTACTACCAGTGTCATTTTCACAGAAATCAGTGCATTTTTATAGCATTGATCGCTGTAAAAATGACAATGGTCCCAAAAATGTGTCAAAAGTGTCCAATGTGTCCGCCATAATGTCGCAGTCATGAGAAAAATCGCTGATTGCCGCCATTACTAGTAAAAAAAAATATTAATAAAAATGCCATAAAACCATCCCCTATTTTGTAGACGCTATAACTTTTGCACAAACCGATTAATAAACGCTTATTGTGATTTTTTTACCAAAAATATGTAGAAGAATACGTATCGGCCTAAACTAAGGAAAAAATATGTTTTTTTATATATTTTTGGGGGATATTTATTATACAGGAAAAATAAATCTCGCGCCAAGTGAATTACACTAAATTATATACTTGATAAATCAAGTGACTAACTGAGTGAAGCTGCTCCCAAATAAAATCAGGTGACTGACTTGCATATATTGTGTAGTGAGGTGAGGGGCGCTATATCAAAATAGTGGATGCGTGTCACAATGTGCGTTTGAGTAGTACACAGTGTAACTGTGTGCCCAAATCTATGTGAAAAAACAAACAGATTATAGTCTAAACTCTATAAGTACAATAGTGCCAAATGCCGTGGAAAAAAAAAAAAAATAAAAAAAAAAAAAATTTAAAAGAATGTCCAGCAAATAAATAGTTAAGTGCAAAATGGATCCAGTGTTGTATCAAGTCCAGGTGCAAAATGCAAATAATCCAATCCCAAATCGCAGGGAAAAGTGCTTGTGAATCTTCAAAATAGCCAAAGTGCGAGAAAGAAGTGATCCGCCTTCACCTATAAGTCACCAGAATAATAATGGATGGCTCCTTACCACACGGTGTTGACCAGATTACTTAAAATATGGTCAATCAGGCTTGTTTTAAATGAGGATCAGCAGGGTCTCATTGGATTCCAATGTCAGCGATTGCAGCAAATGGTGTACCAAGAAAGGAGAAGAGATACCACCATAGTGTAAAACCATTTAATATACAAAAGTTAAAATTACAATGCCAGATGGCCTCTTACTGTTACTGGTGCCCGTTCCCGGCACTGAGGCTGTAGGTGGTGGGGATAGTAAGACAAGATAAGAGATGGCCGAGGCTTCCTGAAGACGGTTTAACTGAAACGTGACGTCGAGGCGGTATCCGAGCGCGCACGCATAGCCACGCACTTCCGGTCTCACTGGTTGATGGACAACTAGCGGTGGAACGCACGCTAGTGGACCAGGACGCGGCCATCTCTTATCTTGTCTTACTATCCCCACCACCTACAGCCTCAGTGCCGGGAACGGGCACCAGCAACAGTAAGAGGCCATCTGGCATTGTAATTTTAACTTTTGTATATTAAATGGTTTTACACTATGGTGGTATCTCTTCTCCTTTTTGGTACACCATTTGCTGCAATCGCTGACATTGGAATCCAATGAGACCCTGCTGATCCTCATTTAAAACAAGCCTGATTGACCATATTTTAAGTAATCTGGTCAACACCGTGTGGTAAGGAGCCATCCATTATTATTCTGGTGACTTATAGGTGAAGGCGGATCACTTCTTTCTCGCACTTTGGCTATTTTGAAGATTCACAAGCACTTTTCCCTGCGATTTGGGATTGGATTATTTGCATTTTGCACCTGGACTTGATACAACACTGGATCCATTTTGCACTTAACTATTTATTTGCTGGACATTCTTTTAAATTTTTTTTTTTTTTTTTTTTTTTTTTCCACGGCATTTGGCACTATTGTACTTATAGAGTTTAGACTATAATCTGTTTGTTTTTTCACATAGATTTGGGCACACAGATATTTATTATAGAAGTAAAAGTAAATATTATAGATTTTTTTCAAAATTGTCGCTCTATTTTTGTTTATAGCGCAAAAAATAAAAACCGCAGAGGTGATCAAATACCACCAAATAAAGCTCTATTTGTGGGGGAAAAAGGACGTAAATTTTGTTTGGGAGCCACGTTGCACGACCGTGCAATTGTCAGTTAAAGCGCCGCAGTGCCGAATCACAAAAAGTGGCCTGGCCTTTGACCAGCAAAATGGTCCGGGGCTTAGGTGGTTAAAGCTGCCCTAGGTATCATAAGGTGATATATTCTAAAATTAGTAAATGGGCATTTCTTTCTTGAACAGTGCTGCTCCCGATGCATGCAAAGCTTGACAAACTTCATTTATGGAGTAAGGATATCAACTGCCTAACTGTAAGAAAGAATTAGCTGCCAGGGGGGCAGTGGGTTGGGTAAGAAAAATTGCTTTTCGTGGGCCCTAGACATAAGCCAGTATCTAACCCTTGCAGTATGAGGCAGCCCTACTGCAAGGGAGAATCCCCCCACAGTGATTGGGTTTAAAGCTGCCCTAGGCATCATAAGGTGAGATGTCCTAAAATTTTTAAATGGGCATTTCTTTCTTGAACAGTGCTGCTCCCGATGCATGCAAAGCTTGACAAACTTCATTTATGGAGTAAGGATGTCAACTGCCTAACTGTAAGAAAGAATTAGCTGCCAGGGGGGCAGTGTGTTGGGTAAGAAAAATTGCTTTTCGTGGGCCCTAGACATAAGCCAGCATCTAACCCTTGCAGTATGAGGCAGCCCTACTGCAAGGGAGAATCCCCCCACAGTGATTGGGATTAAAGCTGACCTAGGCATCATAAGGAGATATGTCCTAAAATTTGTAAATGGGCATTTCTTTCTTGAATAGTGCTGCTCCCAATGTATGCAAAGCATGACAAACTGCAAATCATAGTAGATGCACAATGTGCTGGAGGGTCTAACCTTCCTACTATTACTCTATCCAAAACGGCAAGAAACGTTTTTGCTTTAAATACACTTTAATATAAATGTCTGCTATTGTGCTCTTATTATTGAATGAACACTAATGCATGCATAAAGAAATTACGTAAAATCCTCAGATTGGAGGAGACCCAAAGGCTGCCCTTTTCTTTTTTGGTTTTATACTTCTAATCTTGCATGGTCACATGTGTTATTGTATGTTAGTGTATTAAAATGGCATCAAATGCAGTGATCCAGTAAATACAGTTGTCATATTACAGTCTGAACATCCACATTTTATAGAATAAATTGTATTTGGTAATTGTATACCAGTTATATGTGTCTAGAAAATCACCTAAGGCTAATTGAGTGCTCAGAACTGCTCACATTTGGTTGCATCAATCTCTGCCATCCTTTACTGGAAATGGAAAAGATTCATACTATAATAATATAAATGGAAAATATTTTAAAAGGGTACGTAAACCCACAAGAGTAATATAGGTATAGCTTGGAACCTGGCAGATTGTGTCACCTGTTGGGTTCTTACTGTATATCTCTACAGAAGAGAGGTGTGCTTCCTTGCTATGGTTGCTGACCCCTCACACTTATGCCGCGTACACACGATCAGATTTTCGCTCAAGCTTTTGTCACATGGTCACACAAAAGTTCTCTGAACTTTTGACAGTCAAGAACGTGGTGACATACAACACTACGACAAGCCGAGAAAATGAAGTTCAATGCTTCCGAACATGTGTCGAATTGTTTCCGAGCATGCTACAGACGATTAAAATTTCTGATTGGATTTTTTTCCATCAGAAAATTTGAAAACCAGCTCTCAAATTTTTGTTGGTGGAAATTCTGACACGAAAAGTCCGATGGAGCCTACACACGGTCGTAATTTCCAACCAAAAGCTGACATAGGACTTTTCTTGTCGGAAATTCCGACCGTGTGTACGGGGCATTAGAGGTTTTGGGTGTTCTTATGCCCCTTAGAGCGTTTTCTGTGATATGCAATAGATTAACAGTGCAGCAGGGATAGCTGGAGCCTATTATAACAGTTGCGACATGTGTGCAGACCTGAAGCCTGCTATCAAAGTCCCTGGCAGTAGTAATAAACCTTTAGGTAGTTTAAAGATTTTGTTTTCCCTGGTTCCTTCTTCCCCCGTGATCAACATGCTGATGACCAGAGGCGTAACTAGACCCTACAGGGCTCCAGTGCAGGAAACCATAAAGGGCCTCCTGACCTTATGAATGAACAGAGTCAGTGATCAGTACAAATTAATTTAGACATCCCCCACGGCAACCGGTGGGAGAGGTGAACTCGGCAGCGCTGCAGGAGATAAGGGGAGGACGGGGGAGTACACAGGAGCCAAATCACAGCAGGTGGTGAATAGGAGGGACGACATAGTGGGATGTAGAGGAATCGATTCCCTCCATTTTCAGCCACTAAAAAGCTGTAAAAGGAAACTGGAGGGGATTGGTTCCTCTATATGCCGTCCCCGCCTCCCCTCCTATCCAGATGTACAGGAGGTCACACAGGTGCAGTTTCTCCCCCTGTATGTATGCCCCTGCTAATGACATTATATAGTTAGTCAGGTTGAAAAAAGACACAAGTCCATCCAGTTCAACCACAAAAAACAAAATAAAAAAACACAGTAAAATCCTATACACCCAACTCCATACCCACAGTTGATCCAGAGGAAGGCAAAAAACCCCAGCGGAGCATGATCCAATTTGCTACAGCAGGGGGAAAAATTCCTTCCTGATCCCCCGAGAGGCAATCGGATTTACCCTGGATCAACTATACCTACAAATCTTAGTACTCAGTTATATTCTGTACATTTAGGAAAGAATCCAGACCTTTCTTAAAGCAATCTACTGAGCTGGCCAGAACCACCTCTGGAGGGAGTCTGTTCCACATTTTCACAGCTCTTACTGTGAAAAAACCTTTCCGTATTTGGAGGTGAAATCTCTTTTCCTCTAGACGTAAAGAGTGCCCCCTTGTCCTCAGTGATGACCGTAAAGTGAATAACTCAACACCAAGTTCACTGTATGGACCTCTTATATATTTGTACATGTTGATCATATCCCCCCTTATTCTCCTCTTCTCAAGAGTGAATAAATTTAGTTCCTCTAATCTTTCCTCATAGCTGAGCTCCTCCATGCCTCTTATCAGTTTGGTTGCTCTTCTCTGCACTTTCTCCAGTTCTCCTATATCCTTTTTGAGAACTGGTGCCCAAAACTGAACTGCATATTCCAGATGAGGTCTTACTAATGATTTGTACAGGGGCAAAATTATATCTCTGTCTCTGGAGTCCATACCTCTCTTAATACAAGAAAGGACTTTGCTCGCTTTGGAAACCGCAGCTTGGCATTGCATGCCATTATTGAGCTTATGATCAACTAAAACCCCCAGATCCTTCTCCACTACAGACCCCCCCAGTTGTACTCCCCCTAGTATGTATGATGCATGCATATTCTTAGCCCCCAAGTGCATAACTTTACATTTATCTACATTAAACCTCATCTGCCACTTAGTCGCCCAATCAGACAGAGCATTGAGGTCGGCTTGTAAATTGGAGACATCCTGTAAGGACGTTATTCCACTGCATAGCTTGGTGTCATCTGCAAAGACAGAAATGTTACTTTTGATCTCAGACCCAATATCATTTATAAATATATTGAAAAGTAAGGGTCCCAGCAATGAACCTTGGGGTACACCATTCATAACATTGGACCATTCAGAGTAAGAATCATTAACCATGACTCTCTGAATTCTGTCTTTCAGCCAGTTTTCTATCCATTTACAAACTGATATATCCAATCCTGTAGACCTTACCTTACACATGAGCCGTGTGTGCGGAACTGTATCGAACGCTTTTGCAAAATCCAAATATATCACGTCCACAGCCACGCCTCTGTCCAGGGTTTTACTTACCTCTTCATAAAAGGAAATCAGGTTTGTCTGACAACTTCTGTCTTTCATGAATCCATGTTGTCTGCTGCTTAAATAGTTTTTTTCCAGCAAGAACTCATCCATGTGGTCTTTTATTAAACGTTCCAGTATCTTCCCAACTATAGAAGTTAAACTAACAGGTCTATAGTTACTTGGTAAAGACTTTGTTCCCTTTTTAAATATGGGCACCACATTGGCCCTGCGCCAATCCAGTGGTACTATTCCTGTCTTTAATGAGTCCCTAAATATTAGATACAGTGGCTTTGAAATGACAGAGCTCAACTCACCTAGGATCCGTGGATGGATGCCATCAGGTCCAGGTGCTTTATCCACCTTTATTCTGTCTAAATATTTCTGGACCATATCACTTTTGAGCCATTGTGGATTTGGGGCTGTGTCACTCCCACCCCCATTTTGGACATGAGCTCCCCCATGCTCCATTGTATACACAGAGCTAAAGAAAACATTTAATAAATTTGCCTTCTCTTTGTCCCCAGTCACCCACTCTAGATTATTTTGTAAGGGGCCTACATGCTCAAACATACTGTATGACATTCCTAATGTTAGACCTTGTTATATCCTCACTAACTCCCTATGCTTGTCTATCAATGCAAGCAGATAATTGCTGATGGAAAGGGGCACGGAATGCTGTGCATAGCTTTATATAAAAAAAGGAAGCTTTGGTAACACCCATATGTAATGCTGAGCTTCCATGATTGAAAGAACAGAAATCCAATTATTTAAAGGGGCAGGCCAATGAGGAAAGAGCTAAATTATAATGAATGTCCGTCTGACAGGAAATGAGGTGGGCTCTATCTGACTTGCTGTGGGCTTTAATGCATACTGTGAGAAGCTCATAGAGTGCAGTGAAATTAGAGGAACTTTAGTACATTATAGGAGTCTGTACAGTTGTGCTAAATTGAAGGGAGAGCTAAAAATTTTGCTTTAACTTTCAAGCAACTGACAACCTCTCATTTTTTTTTTTTTAAAGGCTAGGTCTATTTTTTACAAATACATAAAAAAAAGACACATACAGTATACTGTGAATGTATTTATTTTGCAAAATGCACAAGCCTTTAGCTAGAGAGTTGGAGGAAGGAGGAACACCACATTCTTGTTCCAAATGAGAAATATAAAATGTGTCTGCTGTGGGGGAAGACAGGAATTGTAGTTCATTAATTAATAGATCTGCACTGAGCAAAACTATTAACGCCACACTTTTGTGTTTGCCCCTATTTATCATGAGCTGAACTTAAAGATCTACGACTTTTTCCATGTACACAAAAGGCCCATTTCTCTCAATTATTGTCCACAAATCTGTCTAAATCTGTGCAGGGCCGGATTAACAAGGGGGCTGATGGAGCTGCAGCTCCAGGCCCCTTTCTCAAGATAGGCCCAAATAAAATAAAAAATTAGGAAACAAAAATAAAAAATGATCGACTTTGGGGGGTTGTAGCTCGACGACCAGAGGTCACAGAAACCCCACATTTGGGGGATAGGCAGTTGAAGACCTACCCCACAACTGGTCAAAATATGGGATGGCTATCATTTATGGTTCCGGAGATACGGGCCTGCTTGCACAGCCTGTCAGAAGCTACATTCAGAGCGGCCAATATAAATACAAGCTGACACACTACAGCAGACTGATAGGATCACAGCGCTTATAATAATTATTTGTATATTACTCATGGTAATTAACCCTTTGCCACCCAGGCCAATTCTGACACTTCTCTACTACATGTAAAAATCATCATTTGTTTTTTGCTAGAAAATTACTCTATGGTGGTCTTTTTATGTTGCACGGTATAGAGCTGCACGATTCTGGCTAAAATGAGAATTGCAATTTTTTTGCTTAGAAGATAGATGACGATTCTCTCACGATTCTTGCGGCGTAACATCATCTTTCACATTAAAACAAAAAAATGGGCTAACTTCACCGTTTTGTTTTTATGGTTTTTATTATTCATTGAAGTGGGCAAATGCAGTGTGACATAAAATATTGCAGCAATAGCCATTGTATTGCCTAGACTAGAGTCTCTGCTAAAATATATAGAATGTTTGGCGGTTCCAAGTAATTTTCTAGCAAATAATATAACTTTTTAATTTAAGAAACAAGTGTTGGACTTTAAGTGGTTAAATTTAGTTACAATGTTAGTTAGTTACAATGTTTCATTTTGTTTACAAACTTCGCAGACTGCCGAGATTTTTTCTTTACACACAGAAGTGTATCCCTTTGATCTAAGAAGGAAGCGTTAGTTACAATGTTTCCTGTTAAAAACTTGGCAGACTGCCCAGATATTTTCTTTTGACAGCTGAAAGTCTTTCCACGTGTTATATGAAAGAATCGGCGAACTCTGCATTGGAGATCGTCAGGGGGGTTGAATCAAGATCACGATTTTGTTAACGATTAATTGTGCAGCTCTAGCACGGTATTTGCGCAGCAATTCTTCAAACATGTTTTTTTTTTTAAAAACTTTTTTTTTATTCATTAAAAAAAACACTAGTTAGTTAATGTAATGTAAAGTAAGCACAATTTTTTTTGGTATCCTAAGCGATGCTTTAAATTTTTTTTAGGTTACATGTTTAGAGTTACAGAGGAGGTCTAGTACTTGAATTATTGTTCTCGCTCTAACAATCGTGGCGTATGTAACCTGTGTGTATCTGGCTCTGATACTACCAGTGCCTACCCAGCCACTGACTAGTATCTCTCCCCAGCCTGTCCCCACACACCCTCTCACCTGCTGACCTGTGGATGGGGGAATCACTCCTGCAGTGTTATTGTGTTCTGCCAGTGAGTACAATGATCAGTGTTGCTAACTATAGCTGGCAGCACTGATTGTTTTTGGAAAAACCTAACAGGCTGGTTGTACTCAAGTCGATTAATAGATTGACTTGTGTAAAACCAGCTAGCCCATACATAGATCGACTATGGCTGGTCTCTGCATAATTGGCATAATTTCAATCCATGTATGACCCGCTTAACCACTACGCAGTCCCTAAATATCCTTTCACTCCTGTATATAGTGCTCACTGTCATACTCTCCACACTTCTCTCCTATACATATTGCCCACTGTCATACCCTACACACTCCTCTCCTGTACATAGTGCCCACTGTCATACCCTCCACACTCCTCTCCTGTACATAGTGCCTGCTGTCATACACTTCTCTCCTGTACATAGTGCCCACTGTCACACCCTCCACACTCCTCTCCTGTACATACTGCTCACTGTCATACCCTCCACACTCCTCTCCTATACATAGTGCCCACTGTCATACCCTCCACACTCCTCTCCTATACATAGCGTTCACTGTCATACCCTCCACACTCCTCTCCTATACATAGTGCCCACTGTCATACCCTCCACACTCCTCTCCTGTACATACTGCCCACTGCCATACCCTCCACACTCCTCTCCTGTACATACTGCCCCATCATACCCTCCACACTTCTCTCTGGTACGTACTACCCTCTGTCATACCCCCACACTCTTTCTGTACATACTACCCATTGTCATACCCTTCACACTCCTCTCCTGTACATAGTGCCTTTTGCCGTACCCTTTGCACTCCTCTCCTGTACATAGTGCCCACTGTTAGACCCTCCACATTCCTCTCCCTCACCTGCACATACTTCCCACTTATATACCGTCCATACTCCTCCCCAATGTCGCTTACCCACAAAAACAGTTCTTTAAAACTTATACTGAATACCCTCAATGTTACCGGCTCTAGAATGGAGACACTTTTGTTAGTTCAACTAAAGAAAATCTCAGATCTCATATTTGTTCAGCCCCATTATTAGTACTCCTTTAATTTTGTGATTACTACTATGATGTATAGAGGAACATCGGGGATCTCAGCGACTCTAAATATAGCACTTATATAAAAAAGTGTCCCTGAAAATATTTTTTAAATGTTGGCAACTGTGCACTTAGGCACTGCCCAAGGACCACTGGGTCAGTACGGGGCCCCATGAGAGGCTCCTGGGATCCTGTGATAATAAAGCGGTAGTAAACTTTCCTGACATTACTACTTTTTAGAGGCCCAGGGGTAGGTTATGCCACAACGTACAAGTATGCACAGCATATTAGCACATTAGTGTACACTTACATTTTCAGACTGAGCCCTCCAGTGCTGCGCTGTGATGAATCAGGCGGGGCCCGGGCGCTTACATCTTCACCCGGTCTTCCTTCTGGGTTCTGTGCCATTGGTCGCTTGCCTTGGCCGGGCTGCGTTCATGTCATTCCCACGCATTTATTTATTATTTATAAAAGGCCCCACCAAAATCCTCAGCACCAGGCCCATGATGTTCTTAATCTGGCCCTGAATCTGTGTTAGTAAGCACTTCTCCTTTGCCTAAATAATCCATCCACCATTCAGATGCTGATTATACAGCATGATTATTTCACAGGTGTGCCTTAGGCTGGCCACAATAAAAGGCCACGCTAAAATGTGCAGTTTTACTGTATTGGAGGGGTCGGGGGGGGCCGAAATCCAGTCACTATCTGGTGTGACCACCATTTTCCTCACGCAGAGCAACACATCTCCTTCGCATAGAGTTGATCAGGTTGTTGATTGTGGCCTGTGGAATGTTGGTCCACTCCTCTTCAATGACTGTGTGAAGTTGCTGAATATTGGCAGGAACTGGAACATGCTGTCATATACGCCGATCCAGAGCATCCCAAATGGGTGCATGCTCAATGGGTAAGTATGCTGGCCATGCAAGAAATGGGATGTTTTCAGCTTCCAGGAATTGTGTACAGATCCTTGCAACATGGGGCCGTGCATTATCATGCTGCGACATGAGGTGATGGTCGTGGATGAATGGCACAACAATGGATCTCGTCACGGTATCTCTGTGCATTCAAAATGCCATCAATAAAATGCACCTGTGTTCGTTGTCCATAGCATACCCCTGTCTATACCATAACCCACCGCCACCATGGACCACTCGATCCACAACATTGACATCAGCAAACCGCTCACCCACACAATGCCATACATGCTGTCTGCCATCTGCCCTGTACAGTGTTAACCCGGATTAGTCTGTGAAGAGAACACCTCTTCAAAGTGCCAAACACCATCGAATGTGAGAATTTGCCCACAAAAGTCAGTTACGAAGACGGACTGCAGTCAGGTCGAGACCCCAATGAGGACGACGAGCCTGAAGATGAGCTTTTTCTTGAGGTTTCTGACAGTTTGTGCAGAAATTCTTTGGTTATGCAAACCGATTGTTGCAGCAGCTGTCTGGGTGTCCTGTCAATGAAACGCCTTTGGAGATGGCTTATGGCAGAGAAATGAACATTCAATTAAAGCGCAACAGCTCTGGTGGACATTCCTGCAGTCAGCATGCCAATTGCACTCTCCCTCAAAACTTGTGACATCTGTTCCATTGTGCTGTGTGATAAAACTGCACATTTTAGAGTGGCCTTTTATTGTGGCCAGCCTAAGGCACACCTGTGCAATAATCATGCTGTATAATCAGCATCTGGATATGCCACACCTGTGAGGTGGATGGATTATCTCGGCAAAGGAGAAGTGCTCACTAACACAGATTTGGACAGATTTGTAAACAATATTTGAGAGAATTAGGCCCTTTGTGTACATAGAAAAAGTCATACGATCTACGTTCAGTAAACGATCTATTTGCCTTTGGCATCTATTTGGATTCTGCTCGGCTCAAGGGCCCGGATTCACATACATCGGCGCATATTTATTCCTGGCCTAGCGTATATTTTTTACACTATGCCGGTGCAGCGCGGAGAGGCTTGCACTGTATTCAGAAAGCCATTACTCAACAAGATGCGCCAGCGTAACGTATTTTCGAAGGCGTAGGCCAGCGTAAGTGTAAGGGGCGTGAGCCCATGCAAATGATGGTCCGAGCGGGTCGCAGTGGTTTACGTCGGGCGTATCTTAAACGGCGCATGCGCTGTAACGTGGACGTATGGCCCGCACCCCTCTCCGCATGTTTACAACTACGCCCGGCGTAACCCCTAAGATACGCCGGCCCACCGCCTACGCCCAGTGCATAAATACGCCCAGACATGCGCCCGTCGAGCGCAAAAGTACACCAGCAGCTTTTGGTGTAGGTACTTTTGTTTTCTGTTTTCTGAGCCATGTCTGCTCCGGTGACTGGGAAGAAGAGGAGGAAAAATAACTTTACACCTGAGGAGAAGGCAATCATCATCAATGCCATCTCAAGGTACGACGTGTGCCTCCATGGGGCACAGAGGGGCACGACCAGCAAGGTCCGGAAGGAGGAGATCCTGCAGGAGATAACCATGCATGTCAATGCCCTTGGCCAGGAGGTTAGGACCTCAAGGGACATATCCAAAAAGATTAATGACCTGCGTCGTCTGGTCCGAGACAAGCTGGCCAGGATGAGGAGGCACGCCAGGGGCACGGGAGGCCGACCAGCCAGTAAGATCAGCCTCACTCCTGATGAGGAGGTAATTGCCAGGTGCCTGGAGAGGGAGCAGGTAGAGGGCCTGGAGGGCTATGACTCCATTGATCAGCCCTTGAAGACAGGTAAGTGTGTTTTATCTCCTATCCGGTGTGTAGCATGTGAGGGGGTGGAAGGGAACATGTGACAAGTGTGTGGGTCCACCAACATGTGAATGTTTTGTGTCATCCACAGATGTGCTAAAGGGAGCTGGGCCGTCGTCGGCTGAAGGGAGCTGGGCCGTCGTCGGCTGCTTGGCGACCCACACTATCCCAGGAGGATTGTTCCCACACCTCTCCTCTAGAGGAAGTTGAGGAGGAGCACGGTGCTCTAGAGGAAGGTGTATACCTCATGGAGGAGATCCCCATCCCTGGACCCTCCCAAACCTCTTCCTCCATAAGGGATAGCCCCTCAAGGGCCTTCTCCATAAGGGAAAGCCCCTCAAGGGCCTCCTCCATAAGGGAAAGCCCCTCAAGGGCCTCCTCCATCAGGGGAAGCCCCTCATCCTCCTCCTCCATCAGGGAAAGCACCTCAAGGGCCTCCCCGTACAGACGGCCCCAAGCCTCTCCTGCCCCCAGGAAGGCTATGAGGAAGACCAGGGGTGATCCTGATGCCTTTGAGGAAAATCTGGCGAGGGATCAGGCCCGGCAGATCCACCATATGGGTGCTATAGCGGGTGACCTGCTCCGTGTGGTAGAGAGCCAGGCCTCCTCGGCCCAGACCCAGGCTGCCTGCACATTGGCTGTCCAGCAGGCCCTCACACAGCAGGCTGATCAGAGTACCTCCATCTCTGACAGCCTGCAGGATGTGAGTGCCAACTGCACTGCTATAGTGACCTGCCTTGGGGAGCTGCAGGCCACAACATCAGGCCTTGTGGCAGAGGTCAGGAGCCTTGCAGTGGCTGTCCAGGCCAACACTGCTGCCATTGAGGTGGAGGGGAGGAGCCTGGCAGTGGCCATACAGGCTAATTCAGCTGCCATCGAGGCGGAGGGGAGGCAGAGGGGGCGCCACCAGCGGCACACCACCACCCGCCAGCTGCGGATGCAGGCGGAGACAAATGCGGTCTTCACCCGCATTGCCCTGGCATTGGAGGGCAGGCAGCCAGCCAGGGAGAGACCTGGGGATAATCCTCCTCCAGATGCCCCCCCCCACCCGAGGCTCCCCCCAGGCAACTGAGGAGCAGGAGCCCTGGCACCATGCCTGGCCCACGACAGGGCAAATGAGTGCCTTTTTCCCTTTTTTTTATGCTCAGGTTATGAGTTTTTTCCTTTTTATTTTATGCTCAGGTTATGAGTTTTTTCCTTTTTATTTTATGCTCAGGTTATGATTTTTTTTTATTTTTGTAGTGACTGTACACGGTCAGTAGTGCAGACTACAGTGTGACTGGTGTGTGAATGTGGGGGTGACATACCTGCCAGCAAGTCGTGTCACCCTGGGTCGTCGGTGAGAGGTTATCCCCAGGACCGTGTGAATGTGGTATTAATGGACAGCGACACCATTGGGGCCTTGACGTGGTGTTGCTGCTCCCAAGTCCTGCATGGTGGACTTGGGCTAATCCAATGTGAGGTGGATGTAGTGTGTGTGAGCTAGAGACTACAGTGGTGTGTGTGAGCTAGGGACTACAGTGGTGTGCATGCGTGCATTCTCCTTGTGCCATGATGAATGTGTGTGTTTAATGTGCAAAGATACGTTCCACGAGGCAACTCCTGACTGCTGTTCCTTCAGCAGACGGGGTAGCCTCGGGCAGGGGGGGACTGTCTGGTTCGGCGGTCAGGTCATCACATATGTCAATCTCCAAGTCCTTTCTCATGGCGTAGTTGTGCAGCACGCAACATGCACCGATGATCTGGCACACAAAGTTTGGGGAATACAACAGGGTCCCCCCAGACTTATCCAGGCATCAGAAATGGGACTTCAGGATGCCAAATGTGCGCTCCACCACTGCACGGGTACGTATGTGTGCAGCATTGTATCTTCTCTCTCCTCTGGTTTGGGGATTCCGGTATGGAGTCATGAGATGGGGCCCAAGTGCATATGCAGAGTCACCTGGAAGGGAAAAGACAGGAGGATGTTAGTCATGCATGTGCCCCTCGTGATGTCTGCATAATGGGGTCGGACAGTCATGCCTGACTCCCATGTCACTCACCAACCAGCCAGCTGTCCCTGTACACGTTCTGTTTGAATTCTGTTGGGATGTTGCTTTGACGGTATATGTAGCTCTCGTGGCTGGCCCCGGGGTGTTTGGCACGGACGTGCCATATGAGGCATTGGGCATCAGCTATCACCTGTACGTTGATGGAATGCCAATGCTTACGATTGCGGTATATGTGCTCTGTGGCACGGGGGGGGCCGTAGTGCCACATGTGTGCAATCAATGGCCCCCACGGTGCATGGGAAGCCTGCAATTCTGTAGAAATCATGCATTGCCTTCTGCCGCAGATGCTCATGGGTGGGTTTGATGATGTGGTGGGACATGCATGTGAGGATTGCGGGGAAAACCTGGTGCACGCATCTGCTCATAATGGATTGTGACATCCCAGCCACGACTCCACTTGTACGTTGAAAAGATCCACTTGCAAGGAAATGCAGTGTTGCCAGTACCTTGACCAGTGGCTGCACTGCATGTGCGCGTTGTGTCTGTCTGGTGATTTCATCATGCAGGGCTGTGGCTAATTCCAGGATGACATCAGGGCTGAATCTGAAGATGCGATACACCTCCGATTCCCCCATACCAAAGACGTTCATGTGCGTTCGGTATATCCTCTCCCGTACCCTCCTCCGTGCCTGTAGACGAAGTAATGCTATGACCATGACCATATGCTTGCAATGATGTAAGATGTCTAATACTCCCTCACTACCAATCCCGTCTCTGCCTGATTCCTATGCTGACTATAAATAACATCAGCAGAGAGCGGACAGGGAGTGACCCATGACTAAGTCAAGTGACTATTGACGTAACGCGTGGGGGAGGAGTTACGAGCGGGACGGATCTAGGATTCGATCTAGGATTCGAATGAGGAGAGGAAACATCATATGAGCTGAGCGGCTTAATGAAGGATCGGTGTATTGTTGCTATATGCGGCTTTTAATCGGTGGATTCGTGAGTGTGCCATTGTTAGAGACCATCTATCCTCTTTGTATTGTTTTTGCACTCAGCTGCGCTATGAGAGTATCTCTCTTTTGTTTTCCATGAGCTGTGGTTAATGTGGAAGAGGCGTCTCTACTTGTGAAGCAGGAGCACGTTGTTTGAGATCACATCACACCTTCCTTTAATCATCACACTGATCTGGGTGTTGTTTCATTGAAAACCACTGGTGTATATTTATGCAATTGGACTTTATTTGTATCGTTTTTTGCCTATTAATTTGACACTTGATAGTTTCTTTTAAATCACTTATTAGCACGATTTGCATTTTCTAAGTTAATATTCAGCGCAAATTAACATATATATACAAGGAAATGCAGTGTTGCCAGTACCTTGACCAGTGGCTGCACTGCATGTGCGCGTTGTGTCTGTCTGGTGATTTCATCATGCAGGGCTGTGGCTAATTCCAGGATGACATCAGGGCTGAATCTGAAGATGCGATACACCTCCGATTCCCCCATACCAAAGACGTTCATGTGCGTTCGGTATATCCTCTCCCGTACCCTCCTCCGTGCCTGTAGACGAAGTAATGCTATGACCATGGCTGCCCCTGGCATGTTGGCATGCGGATGTGTTGTCCTGCAAGTGTGGTTGCTCAGCTAGTCCGTAACGGTGCTGCTGCAGCTACACTCCAGCTGACGTGTGCATGTCTGTTGCTGAGTTACACCTGCTTTATGAGGGGTAACTTTAGGCCGGACGTACAACTTATGCGCACCGCGCGTAGCCTGCGCCGGGCGCACGTACGTTCGTGAATCGGCGTATCTCCCTCATTTGCATATTTGAATAGGAAATCAATGGGAGCGCCAGATGCGTCCAGCGTAAATATGCTCCCACGATACGCCGGCGTATCGTGGGAGCATATTTACGTCGGTCGGAAGAAGCCTATTTTCAGACGTATCTAGTTCTGTTGGTATGGCGCACAGATACGACGGTGCAAATTTACACTTACGCGGCGTATCTCGAGATACGTCGGCGTAAGTGCTTTCTGAATCTGGGCCAAGGTGTTCAACTTGACTGACAGTCACCACCCGGGATGCAATATGCAGCACTGTTTTATGGAATTTGGCTACATGTGCACAGAACATCTGGGCACACAGCATGATAGACACTATGTTCAGTGGTAGGTAAAGATTCAGCAGTGGGTAAATCTTCTGGATTTGCACTTTACAGGCCGTTTAAGACTGCTTCATCATACTAGAGGTATTTTGTAAGTGTTCGGTGACTGCCAGGCAGCTGGCAATGACAGTAATGTGACCATCATATGTCAGATGTAGAATTGGGAGTATCAAAGAATGTTTCTGTTATCTGAATGAAAGCCAGGATCCCTCCTTCTGAAGGACTGA